>NC_133310.1:15857844-15858825 GCF_012295235.1 Primulina huaijiensis | reverse complement strand
TATTCCAGCAACAATCGAAAAGATTCACCCGAGAGCACCTTTGCGCGCGTGAGGGGTGTTTTGCTTCGCTTGCTGTCTCGACTCGTTCCAGTGGCCATTTGATTGACCATGGCACGACCTAGACTTCATGGGGCATGGTGTGAACCGTGGCTAAGGGCCATAGGCCAACCAAGATCCACACCGTTCCACCATACTCGAACCAACACATGCAGTAAAAATCAAAGGGGCCGAGAAGGGGAGGGGCTGTTCTTGCGTTTGATTTAAAAACCGATGCACCATGGACCAAGCCACCAAAATGGCGACTTAGCCACGTCTTATACATGCTAGGGAATTGATCTAACCATGGCTATAGGTCCTTGGGGCAGCCATGATCCGATCCATTCCCTTATGACAGCAACATCAGATTTTTTCGAAACACAAATGGACACAAATGGAGTTGCTGTCATTTTCTTGGTCTCGGCTGACATGGGACTCAAACCACTGGACAAATGTGTTCCTAACATGTCCTAGTACATGCCTAGGATCAGCTTTGGGAGCCTGGAAGTCGAACCAATACCTGCAACAATGAAAACTAGCCAACCCGTGAAGCATCATGAAAACCGAAAAATCTGCATGCTATTTTTCTGAAAATTTCTTTGATGTATTTTCCGTTTTTGACATGGGAAATGATGATCATGTAATGAAAAATAATTGATAATAGGACTTGATTGAAGAGTCAAGGAAGAATATATGCATGCCTGGTTTTGTTTTGATAGAAAACGAAAGAACGAGACGATACAGCGCGGAGGAGGTGGAGTGTTCTTGCTACCTTGTTCTTCACTCGATTTTTCTCTCTTGTTTTTCCCCTAGGACCTCATGACTTTTAGCTCTTAATTTCTCTCAGATTTCGGTGATGGGGAGGGGAAGAAATGGTGGTTAGGGGAATAAGGGAGATAGGTGCAAAATATAGGGAAAAATGCAAGACCAAGTCTACTCTTTTTT
>NC_133310.1:15840308-15856802 GCF_012295235.1 Primulina huaijiensis | reverse complement strand
TTTGGAAGAAGAATTACCAAAGATTGCTGGAAGAGATTTTTCCAGAAGAATCTTAATCTTATGTAAAGGGATTAAGATGACTGAAATAATGATTGGCGGTGCTGGGCAAACACCTTGGTATAAGGTGAAGACACCACCAATTTATTTTCATGATACAGGAGCTGACATTTTACTAGGAAACAATTTCCTACAAATGTTCAAATCCTATACTCAAGAAAATGAGACTAGAAGATTAGTGTTTACAACTCCTTGTAACCACAAAATTATAGTCCAGAGACTAAGAGAGGCATTTTACAGAAAATTGCCGATCCAGTTTCGCAGCAAGCGTGGTGATTCAGGACAACTTCTGAACCCAAAAATGAAAGATTCTAGAAGGTTTGGAGAAACAATGCTCCAGTTAAGAGCAGATAAAGAACTCCAACCAGAAGAGATAGAATGCCTTAAGATAGCTCTACATAAAACAGAAGTAGAGTTTGAATCTAAGGTATCCTTAGAAGATGTCAAGAAGAGGATCAAAGAAAATTATATGAAGATCCTTTGGCATGGTGGGACAGAAATCAAATCAAAGCTTGCCTTAAAATTAAGGAAGGAAAAGAGTATGAATTTGTCCGTTGCAAGCCTATCCCAATGAATATCATTGACCAAAGGGATATGCAGATTATAATCAAGGAACATTTGGACCTTGGATTAATCAAAGCAGGAATGTCACCATATAGTAGTCCAGGTATTCTGGTAAGAAATCATGGTGAGATAAAACGAGGAAAACCCAAATTAGTTATTAATTATCAAGAAATTAATAAGATTCTGGAGTTTGATGGGTATTTTATACCTAGTAGAGAACATCTAATAAGTTGCATACGCAACGCCAAGATATTCTCTAAGTTCGACTGTAAGTCTGGATTTTACCAGATTAGGATGCAAGAAGAAAGCAAGAAATTCACAGCTTTCTCTACACCACAAGGACATTATATTTGGGAGGTATTACCAATGGGATTGGCTAATTCACCCCAGATATTTCAAAGAAAAATGGATAATCTTTTTAAAGATTATTTTAAGTTTATGTTTGTTTATATTGATGATGTTTTAATAGCATCTAAAGATATGAATGAACATGTTAAGCATTTGGAGATTTTCTCCAATGTTTGTAAAAAAGAAGGACTGGTCTTATCCGAGAAGAAAGCAGTCATTGCAACAAGGAAGATTGAATTCCTCGGAATTGAAATCGATGAGTCAGGAATAATTCTGCAAGAACACATAGTAGAAAAGGTGCAGAATTTTCCAGAAAGTCTCAAGGACAAGAAGCAACTTCAAAGTTTTTTAGGAGTTGTTAATTTTGCTGGGATGTTTATTAAAAACCTAGCAAAACACAGGAAAGTGTTTAGTCTATTATTGAAAAAAGATGCTAGATTTATATGAACGAATGAACACACAAAAGGACTATGCCAATTAAAGGAGATTTGTAAGAATCTTCCAAAAATGGCTATTCCTCAAGATGAGGATAATCTGGTATTGTATATCGATGCCAGTGATCATTGGTGGGCAGCAGTTCTTACTAAGCTCACACCAGAGGGAGAACAACCAGGCAGATATTGTAGCAGTTTATTCTCAGATGCAGAAGCCATAAGATGGCATATCAACGAGAAGGAATTTTATGCAGTAAAAAGGGCTTTTGAAATATGGCCATTATTTTTACTTGCAAAGAAATTCACTTTGAAAGTTGATAACACACAGGTGAAAGCTTTCTTAAGGAATAGAATTGAATCTAAACCTGAGAAGGTCAGATTATTAAGATGGCAGGCATTATGTCAAAATTATATTTTTGATATTATGATAATTAAATCTCATGAAAACATTCTTGCAGATTTTTTAACAAGAGATGGACAGCATTGACATTGATGCTATTATCAAGATGCAGAGGCATTTGAGGGAACACCTTGAAATGCTTCAAACCGAGTTTAACAAGTTAGCACTGAACGCAGAAGTTGCGGGAAGGCTTCAACAAGCTGATAAGAGAATTGTCTCTGATCGAATCACAGGATGTTTACAGGCATATACTCAGTTATGGTCTGTAATGCAAAGGCCTATCCTCCAAGGCATTGAGAAACCATTGGTTTCCCAAATGGAGAGTTTTCGAGTACAGGACTCTATACCTGTAGCGGGGGATTCAAATACCCCTTGCACAAGTGTTAAGTCGGGATCATCTATAGATGAGTCGGCTAAAACAAAAATTGAGACTCCAGATCCTTATCTCGAGTCCTCAAGTCAACCCTTCACCTCGGGGATTGAAGAGGGAGAGATCAACCTTAGGCCTCGTACTGACAAAGGCAAAACTAAGGTTGGTACTAATGAAAATGCAATTTCTCCATTTCAGGTTTACCAACAGAATTGGGAGAAATTAAACACAAGAATTGGCATCAACCCAGCCATGGTTCGAGTTGATGTTGCAGGAAAATATCCTAGGGTATGGATGAAACAAAATTCATATCCAAAGGAGGTCAAAGCCTGGTATGAATTTGGGGCTCTTGCCTCAGTTTATACTACTTCGCCCAGCTTCCCGGAAATATCAGCATTACCAAAATGGATTCAGGAAGCTGTTCATGAGACTTGGGCAAATAATGATCATTTGTCCAGAGGAGATGTTTTGGAGCTATATTTTTTCAGTACAGCACCAGAACCAGCAGGAAAAGGCTTACACGAAGCCTTTCATTTTATCAAGCTAAGGAGGCCAGACATGAATTCTTAAAAATTTATAAAGGATCCTCCTACAAATGAAACCCCCTTAGTCTCTTCATTTAATGAAGATGATATGTCTACCAGGAGAGCATGGGGTATCTGGGTCTGTCTCACAGAGATGGACAAAGTCAAGTTTCCATTTAAGTTTTACCAAAATTCTTTAAATGGATCATTCCTGTTAAACACTATGACAGGAAAAACTACAAGCTTTGCAGAAGACCTATTCGAAAAGAAAAGAAATCTTCTGTGGAACAGCAAGCTGCCGGCCAGTAAAGAGACTCGCCGAAAATTCTGTAATATGGCACATATAGGAAGATGGTCAGAAAACATCTGTCCTGAATGCCAGAATCAGAAAGAACCGGAATTCGGTAAAGGTTTCAAACCGAGATCTGATCGGAAACATTTTACCGAAGCAAGGACAAGTGGGGAAGGACCACATTCACATTTTCCTCGAGGACACAAAAAGCCGAAGATTCCTCGACAAAATTAAAAGAGACATGTGAATTAACCCACTAACAAAAAGAGGACCACCATGTGAGTGGAAGGACAGGACCACCAATAATCGGTGGAAAAAAGACAAAGAACATTGGATACCTTATCTTTAAAGATAAAGGAAATCCAATCAAAACAAGAAACTGGACCAAAAAAATTCACAATATAAATACGGGTAATTTGGAACCAGTAAAACACACCAGAAAATCAAAACTCAAAGATGTATCGAGTATATCTTAAAGTTTTAAAAAGAAGGATTAATTACAAGAGAAGTGAAGCTGCTGCTCTCAGATCAATAATTAAAATGTACAAAGAAAAGGGTGATGAGATAACAGCAGATCTACTCCAGACTCATCTCTATTGGTATCTCGGAGAGTTAAAAGAAGATGAGAAGTTGATTACTAGATTAATAATCTAGAAAAAGACAAGAAAAGTATCAGGACCATTCAACCACTACATGGTCCCAAGGCAAGCTGTAAAGGCTTATCAAGATTTGAAGTCCGAGTTTCAAATCCGAAGAAGCCTTCTATAAATAAGACAGAAAGAAGGAAGTGAAGATCATCGAACATTTTTCTCATTTCTTTCAAAACCAATTGTAATATCTTCTCTTTCTAGTTTATGAGTTTTCAAGTTTCGGCTACTATAAGTAGCTAAGCAAGTTCCTCCTCTTCTACAGGAGGTTTCAATGTAATAATAAATGTTTGTGTTTGAATAAAGAGATCTTTGCTCTAGCCCCTCTCATGTATTATTTTCAAAATTTTATCTTTTATTGTACACCCTAAAGTAGGAAACGAATTAGGGTTGTGCTAAGTGCTGCTGAAGGAATCTGCGTTTGTAACCATCGGTTGCGATCGTGTGGTTGGACTGTGAGGAGCAGTTCATAAAATACGGTGGATATAACCCGGTGGCATTCTGGTCAAAAAAGTAAAAGATTTAATTTATTTTACAGAAGCATGATGGGCCTTTATGTTTAAAAGAAAAAATCAATTACTAGAATAAAAGGATAAGGGAATTCTTGGAAATTTTAAAATCTTAGGAAGCTAAAACAAAGAAATAAAGGTATAGGGAGTAAAGATAAAGTTTAGAAGGGATGTAGGGAGTTATTGAAAGTTTGCCCTATTTTTTTTCTATATAAAAAAACAAAATATTTATAGAAAAATATTATTCTAAAATAATCACAACTTATTGTATAAAAAGTTAACATACTTAAAAGTTATATCTATATTATCTATACTTTTATATTATTTATATTATATTATTAATTTCACAAAAACTTTATAAACTGTCACACAAGTCAATGTTGTATGACATATATTCAATCCGATCCAATTTATAAAAAATATATGTTTTTATTACAAAAATATTACTTTTTCACAGAATATATGGATGATGTTGATCCATTTCACGTATATAAATTCTTAAGAGCGTCTTACAAGAGACTTACTCTATTAAGTTCGATGCACCTAGAGTAACTAATTACTAACTTTGATGTCATCTTTATTTTTATAAATTACCAACCATACACATCTAAAATGATAAAAGTACTCTATTTTTATTTAATAAAAAATATGAAGGATCGTGTGCGGGCACCTTCAAGGTGCTTCAAACACAATATTCTCCATAAGTTATAATAGCTCGTGTTATAAGAATGTATACACTGATGAATTAAATAAAGTTTGGTTTTAAACAAAGCGGAAAATACTTGAAGTAATCCTTCTTTAAGAAAACCGATCAGTTGAAAACTTTTAGCTTGTGTAAACTGATCAACTGAAATACGGGGAATCAGTTATGGCTTGTATCAGTTCAGTTATGGTGAGAACTGAACTGATATCAGCTGAACTGATCAAATCAGTTTAAACAAAAGTTAAGCATTTAATACACAAGATTTTTTTATGGATGTTTGGAGACTTCAACTGCTCTTACGTCACCCCTTCTACCACCTCGGGTAGGATCCACTAGAAGACTTAGATCTATACAACACCTTGTACAAATCTACTCAGCTTAGGACTTACTCCACTGCCTAACTGAACTCCTAGACTAGATTGAAGGCAGCACCTTCCAGCCAACACTTGTTTAACGTCTGTGTGTCAAAGACTACATACACAAGTTTATTGTCTTTGTGCAAGACTGTATTTGAGTGGTAGTGTGTGTGAGAACTGATATGACTACAACACGAAAGTATTCTCACACACTGAGGGAATTATGCTTTTAATCTAAGCTGATAACACGTTGAAGTGTCCCCTAAAATCTGGGCTGATTGATTCTTGTAAGCTGATAAGAGTTTTTGCGTGCCCTTCCTTTTTCACACACTTATATTAATGATCTTGGTCTGGTATTTATAGAGGCATTGAGACCGTACACCAAGACTCATCAAATGTTATCGTTGTAACTTGAATGCATTCCTTGAAATTTGTCTCGACTTTTCCGACAGCCATTCTGGAACTTTTTGTCTTTAAGCTCTAATGCAACGTCCATTATTGTCCTTTGACTGGACAAAAGCTTTTGTACCTTTGTGCACAGCTGAATTTCATTTATGTAAGCTTGTCGGGCGGAAAGGTACAAAAGCTTTTGTCCAGTCAAACAACTTGAGACTCTGCAAGACCTGCAAAATTGTACCCAAATGCTGACTGTGCTCCTCATGGCACTTCGAGTAGATGAGAATGTCGTCAATGAACACTATGACGAACTTATCTAAGTAGGGCTGAAATAATCGATTCATCAGGTCCATAAAAATTGCTGGAGCATTCGTCAGTCCAAACGGCATTACTAAGAACCTGTAGTGCCCATATCTGACTCTGAAAGCTGTTTTATGAGCATCTGCATCCTTTACCTTCAGCTGATGATACCCTGATCGCAGATCTATCTTAGAGAACACTGTAGCTCCCTGCAATTGATTAAATAAGTCCTCTATCCTTGGTAGTGGGTATTTATTCTTGATCGTCACCTTGTTCAACTCTCGGTAATCGATACACAGCCTAATGCTCCCATCTTTCTTCTTTACAAAGAGCACTGGTGTGCCCCATGGTGAGAAACTAGGGCGGATGAATTCCTTGTCTAGGAGCTCTTGAATCTGCTGCTTGAGCTCTAACATCTCAGCTGGAGCTAAATGGAATGGTGTCTTAGAGATTGGCATAATGTCTGGCATAAGATCAATGGTGAACTCCACCTCTCTCTATGGTGTAAGGCCTGTGACTTCGTCAGGAAAATCTCTGACTACGGGCACATCAGATAATGACGGAGTGGGTACGTTAGGTGCGGAAATAATGCTGGCCAAGAAAGCTTGACATCCCTTATGAATAAGTCTCCGTGCCTGCATGCAAGAGATCATGCGAGGGAAACTCCTCCATCTATCCGGCTCAAAGTGAAACTGCTCCATGCCCAACGGTCTTACCAACACTGACATCTTCTGAAAGTCAATAAGAACTCTGTTC
Organism: Primulina huaijiensis; assembly: GCF_012295235.1. Taxonomy (NCBI): domain Eukaryota; kingdom Viridiplantae; phylum Streptophyta; class Magnoliopsida; order Lamiales; family Gesneriaceae; genus Primulina; species Primulina huaijiensis. Next base: position 15,850,146 of record NC_133310.1, on the reverse strand, counting down.
TTCGTCAGCCAGTCCATTCCCAAGATGATATCAAATTCTGGCATCGGCAACACATTCAGATCAGCATACACTAGGTGTCCCTGCAGTTCAAGATCAATTTTTCTGACCACGCTAGTAGCTGATAACTCTTCCCCTGAAAGAACTGTCACTGAATAGCTCACGTCGAGTCCATTTAACTTGAAGTCCAGATGATTAGCGAACGTCTCCGAAATAAAAGAGTGAGTGGCCCCGGAATCTATCAAGGCCTTCGTGGCTACCCTCTTTATGAAAATATTTCCTGAGATATGTTAGCACAACACACAAAACTTATATCCCATCATTCTAATCTTAATCTCATGCACAGTAGAAAATCTCTACACAAAGTCACCAAAAATACTAACTATCACACTAATAATCCCAATAAAATTCGAAACATGCATATAAAAAATAATACGATGTTGAATTAAATAAGTTACCAGTCAACAGGGTTGTGTCTGGGTTTACCTCCTCTGCCTGCATGGCGAACACTCTACCCTGGGTCGGTTGCCTCTACTGTGGGCGATCCTTCAGCATATGATCGCTGGCTCCGCATTTGAATCACTTGCTCGATCCCCACAAACACTGTCCCGGATGCTGGCGGTGGCACTTCGGGCATACTGGGTACTCACCGGGCTTCTGTGGAGCCTTCTGCTGAGGAATAAGACTCTTTCCTTTCGGCGATCCCTGAAATGGCCTCTTCTTATTCTGTCCTTGCAAGGGTTTCTTAAACTGGGGTCTCTGCTGCTGCTGCTGCTGAGGGGCCTGATAGGGCCTCTTGCCCTACTTATCGTTCTCATTGTCCCTCTGGTCCTGTTCTGCTGCCAAGGCTATCAGGCTCTCGACACGGCAGCTGCGTAAGTAGTAAGACCAGCAACTCTCACATCACGGCGCAAGATCGGCCGTAAACCATCAATAAAATGCCTCAACTTTTCCCGGGCATCATTAGTAATCAGGGGCACATAGTGACACCCCCTCTCAAACTTCCTGACAAACTCTGTCACACTGCTGTCTCCCTGTCGTAGCATCATGAACTCCCTAGTCAGGCGGGATTCCTCAGTGAAGTACTTGGAGTAGAAGACCTCCTTGAAACCATTCCACGTATGTGTTTGCAAGTTCACTAACACTGATGCGCTCTCCCACAACAGTCTGACGTCCCATGTCAGTAGAAATGTGGCACACCTGACCATGTCTGCATCCTGCAGCTCCATAAATGCAAAAATTACCTCGATGGACTTAATCCATCCCTCAGCTATCATCGGGTCAGTAGTCCCCGGGAACTCCTTCGGATCCATCCTCCTAAACCTCTCAAAAATCTCTCAAAAGCATAAATAAATAGTCTTAAAATCTTTAATGTAAATCATGAGTCATAAGTCGTAATGCGAAAAAATAGAAGCGCTGGTCCTCGGGTTGTGTGCGCCTTCAGTCCAGTCAGATCATCCGTCAAGACCTCCCTCAACCTCACATGCATCCATCACACCTAGTGAGTCTAAAGACTCAACACACCATAATCTTTATAGCAAATAATACTTATAAAACCACATGCAACAGTGAAAATACTTTTACGTAAAATAACTTTTGATGAAGATGCATAAACTTCAAACATGAACATTTTAGTAAACCTTTTTATGATGCATGAACTTTAAATAAAAACATTTTCATAATGATGCATCAACGTTAAACATAAACATTTTCATGACATGAATAACATAAACCTTAACCTTTTCCTTTTTCCTCAACATGACATAACATAAAACATTTTTCATGATCATAAACATTTTTCCTTTTCCTTTCCCTTTTCCTTTTCCTTTGTTGAATTCATATCGTTAATTGTGACTTTCCTCACATGACATGATCGATGGATCCATCTACATATAACCACAGTACTGGGCGGCGGGGGACACCAGCGACACTCTCACCGGTCAACTGGGCCCTGGCCTATCATGATCGAATAGAAATACGATCGTCGGGGCTCCCTCTGGGGCCTTCTCCCATAAATGGGCTCCCTCTGGGGCCTTCTCCCCTTACGATATTCCCATTTTTACCTCAAATCTCATAACCTCATATTCGTAATAATGGAAACACGATCGTCGGGCTCCCAATGGGACCATCACCCTCACAACATCGCCATCATTAACGAATTAGTCACAATCACTTCACTTCCTTCAACATTTTACATTTTCATCACTTATAAAAATCATCAATAACATATCATTTTTATTTTTGAAACCAAGCATGCAACATTTCTTTTAAATGTCAACTTTAAATCATAAAAATCCTATAGACATTTAAGAATCATAATTTAATCATGAACATTTCATAAACATTTAAAAATAATCATTTTAACCTCAAAACATTTAAAATAATATTTTGACATATTAAATCATAAACATATAAAATTCCCTAAACATTTAAAATATCATTTTAACTTATAAAATCCCATAAACGTTTAAAATATCATTTTAACACTTAAAATTCCATAAGCATCTATAACTATAGAAAATAATCATATTAGCACATAAAACAACATTCAGGGCACTGCCATTACGTTTACTACTTTTTAGGTGTGAAAAGACCGTTATACCCCTGGACGTAAAATTTTACGTTTTTGACTTTTTCTTATTTTCATTGACTCTAACATGTCCCAAATAGTTATTTAAGCCTACATTAATTTTCTCATATTTTTATTTAGCCTAAATCGATGATTTTTAAATTAATCTTTAAATGTTACGTATTAATGCGTTTTAATCTCGAATTAACCCAAACCTTAATATAAAATTCCCAAATTAAAAACTTAGACTTTTAATAATTATTTAAGCTTAAATATAATTTTTCATAATTTTATAAAGCTTAAAACTAGGCGTTTCAATTAACTCGTTAATTAGCGTTCCATGCGGCGATTAAATCCAAAACTCGTTATTTTGACCCCAAATTTTAAACACAGCATTTTTAATATTTATTCTACCCTTCCAGGTCATGAGCCACCCCGTGGACCCATGGATTCATTTTTAGACTTTTAATTTTCGTTTTTGACACACTAACGAACACACCGAGCCATCTCCCAATTTACTCGAGCCACGCCCGAGCCACCTTGAGCCGAAACCTAGACAACCCATCTAGGGACCCTACTGACCAAGCCCAGCCTGAAAAACTAGCCCTGGCCCGCTCAACAACTTGCTGGACAGTAGATCACTTGTATGAATGTGTGTGCGTGAGTTTGCATCCTTGGTGTATTAGGTTCCCTTGTCAACTAGGACACCTCACAGCCTTAACCACTTGACCCCTCATGACCCTAACCTTCCCTGGACCATGCCCAGACCAAGCCCAGACCAACCCAAGCCCTGGACGCGAGCAGCGCACCCCCTGAACACAGCAGCAGCCTGCACGCAACTTGCTGCCCAATGCTTCCCTCATGTTTTCTATCTTTGGCTCGAGCCACCTCGAGCCTCCCTGCACCAACTCATGACCAGCCCCTCTAAGAACCCTCCTGGACCTATAGAACCATTGGACTCAGCCCCAAGCTTGAAAACCGAAGCCCCCCATTTCTGCACCAGCATGGCCGAGAGACCCACAAGCACTAACACTCTTGTTTTCTTGCTTAGCCCCTTACCCAACGAGCCAGCCCATGAACCAGCTCCTCAGGCACCTTCTTAGGACCCTAAGGACCTACCCTAGCCCAGCCCAAAGCCGCTGGCCGAGCCACAACACCCTGCATAACCTGCTGCACACCTGCGCTAATCTCCCTTGAAACTCACGGGTTGGAGTCCTAGCTTGCTAGGACTCCTTCCCAGACCTGATGTTCGAGTCCTAGAGTGGCTAGGACTCTTCCCTTGACTCAACCACGTCCCTAGCTAGCCCTGGTCCCAAGCCGAACCCAAGCCCAGCAGCAAATCCCCTCAATCGAGCCCCTTGATCACCCCACAACAGGTTTTGGTTCCAGCTTTGTTCATGTGTGTGTGCAGCTTATTGTACATGTTTCTAGATCCTTAAAATTGTATAAAACAACCCTTAATCCATACCCTAATCATGGAAGCCCCTTAACACATATTAAACAAGTTTTTTGGATGAAAACACAAGCCTTAAAAATCACCTATGATGCAAATCCGAAAATAATACATGATGCAACTTGTTTTTTTCATGCAAAACACAATTAAATAAATACTATGGTATGATGGATGAGTAAAAGAAGAATTATGGCGTGCCTTTGTGTTGTATACGCTCGAAAATCCGTTGACGACGAAGAACGGGACACAACCTTGGCTTGTTCTCCCTTGGACCCCTTCGAATTTCTTCAAAAGTTGTGGTGCCGTGTGTGATGTATGGTGTGAGGGGTGGGGAGAGTGTTTCTGATTTTTTTAAAAGTGATTGCCGTGAGTTTATGAGTGCATGGGGTAGGTTTAAGTGTTTTTATATGAATAAAATGGTTAATTAGTTTATTAATTAGGCTTCGGCCTATTAAGCCATTAAATTAAGCCCATTCGTCTAATTAGGATTTAAATAAAAATATCCACAAGGTTTTGGTAAAAATAAATTTGTGAATTTATTAGTCGGGTTGCCAAAAAGCTCGTATTTTTCTTGAAAAACAAACACCGATAAAATTTACGTCCCGGCATATAAAATCACCTCAAACCTCATATTTTCAAAAATACTAAAAAGAAACACTCATATTTTAAATGATTAAAAACAATTATTTAATGAAAACATTTTACGTTTTCAGCCTTCGGTCCCCGTTCCTCGATCGTCCCTTGAATAATCTTTAAAAATATATTTTAATGCAATCATGTAGAAAAATATATTTTAAACATGTAAATATGCACAACATAATTAATTAATGCAATTAAAACATTTAATTAAAATACAAAAGAATTTAATAATTCCATGCACGTTGTTTGCGTGGACCTTAAAATTTTCGGGGCGTTACAATCTTCCCCTCTTAAATTGAATTTCGTCCTCGAAATTCGCTTATCCTTAATAACCCAAAGTTTAGACTTAGTTCTAGTATCCCAAAAATCCACGCTTCCGCTGCGCTTACTCTGATAAAACTTAATTTCTAGAATGTCCTTACGTCTCCTTGATCCCAATTAATTTTTCTTCTAAATCCTCATTTACGATTTGCATATTAAGAAAACCCATAACGAATTAGTGCTATTACTATTATAACCTCGAATTTCAATTTTTTTCTTACGATTTCCAATATTAAAAGATGGATGACCATACTTATCGTATTTTATTTTCCTTATTTTATACCCAAAATATTCATCAACTTATCAAATTTCAATCTTAAAATCCCAAACACATCCACTAACGCTTAGATTTTGAAGCCTAATATTGATTCATCCTTAAAAACCCTTGATTAACCTTCTTATAACATTATAACCCAAGATATCCCAAGGTTCCAAATATTCTTAAAAGTCTAAATCCTCAAAATTCTTACCCTTAAAACCATTAAATTCTCACTTATTGCAAAACTAGTCCCCAAATTCTTTAATAATTGCGAAATAAATTCTTAATTTCTTCAAAAATTATCCTAATTAGTCCTTAAATTTCGAAAATTCCTTAATTAACCCATAAATTTTTGGCATTCTTAATTTCGTTCTACAGGTTTCCCATAACATAATTTCGATAATTTTAAACTTATTAACCCAAAATCAATTCTCATAATCAAATCTTAACTTTCATCAAACTTAAAATCTCAATTTATACATTTCTATATCCCAAAGTCGTTACAAATCCTCGAATCATTATTCCTTAAGTCTAGTTCCCAAAAATTAATTCAATTAGTGACCATGAATAATAAATATTTTCTTAGAAAATCTACGTGTCCCAAAACATTCATAATATTCATGATTAATCTTATAGCCCAAAGAGTAAAACGTCAATACTAAAACCCAAAAAAAATCAACATGGTCCAATTCCACCACGAAGCCAACATGCGTTGAAAAAAATAATTTTTCATTTCATATCATCATGCAGGTAACAACATAAAATCATATAAAGTATTTAAACTTACAAGTTTGAGGCTTGACGACTGATCTTCCCGGCTCTGATGGTGGCACAACCCTTTACAGGACCTTTGCTCTGATACCAACTGAAACGTGCTCACCTTTTTATTGCTTTAAAAGTACTAGAAAATTTTTTTTTCTAAATTTCATCCATCACATGAAAATATCTTTGTAAAATATTTTACCCTTTTAAAAATAACACATCAACCAACTAGCATTTTAAAAGTCAAAGGAAATGTCAAAACATAAAATCGTCTCCTATTTTACCAAACCTAAAAAAACAATAAGTTTGAAAAGTATAGCCCATACTAAACCTCTCAAAAATCTCTCAAAAGCATAAATAAATAGTCTTAAAATCTTTAATGTAAATCATGAGTCATAAGTCGTAATGCGGAAAAATAGAAGCACTGGTCCTCGGGTTGTGTGTGCCTTCAGTCCAGTCAGATCATCCGTCAAGACCTCCCTCAACCTCACATGCATCCATCACGCCTAGTGAGTCTACAGACTCAACACACCATAATCTTTATAGCAAATAATACTTATAAAACCACATGCAACAGTGAAAATACTTTTACGTAAAATAACTTTTGATGAAGATGCATAAACTTCAAACATGAACATTTTAGTAAACCTTTTTATGATGCATGAACTTTAAATAAAAACATTTTCATAATGATGCATCAACGTTAAACATAAACATTTTCATGACATGAATAGCATAAACCTTAACCTTTTCCTTTTTCCTCAACATGACATAACATAAAACATTTTTCATGATCATAAACATTTTTCCTTTTCCTTTCCCTTTTCCTTTTCTGTTGTTGAATTCAGATCGTTAATTGTGACTTTCCTCACATGACATGATCGATGGATCCATCTACATATAACCACAGCACTGGGCGGCGGGGGACACCAGCGACACTCTCACCGGTCAACTGGGCCCTGGCCTATCATGATCGAATAGAAATACGATCGTCGGGGCTCCCTCTGGGCCTTCTCCCATAAATGGGCTCCCTCTGGGGCCTTCTCCCCTCACGATATTCCAATTCTTACCTCAAATCTCATAACCTCATATTCGCAATAATGGAAACACGATCGTCGGGCTCCCCCTGGGACCATCACCCTCACGACATCGCCATCATTAACGAATTAGTCACAATCACTTCACTTCCTTCAACATTTTACATTTTCATCACTTATAAAAATCATCCATAACATATCATTTTTATTTTTGAAACCAAGCATGCAACATGTCTTTTAAATGTCAACTTTAAATCATAAAAATCCTATAGACATTTAAGAATCATAATTTAATCATGAACATTTCATAAACATTTAAAAATAATCATTTTAACCTCAAAACATTTAAAATAATATTTTGACATATTAAATCATAAACATATAAAATTCCCTAAACATTTAAAATATCATTTTAACTTATAAAATCCCATAAACGTTTAAAATATCACTTTAACACTTAAAATTCCATAAGCATCCATAACTATAGAAAATAATCATATTAGCACATAAAACAACATTCAGGGCACTGCCATGACGTTTACTACTTTTTAGGTGTGAAAAGACCGTTTTACCCCTGGACTTAAAATTTTACGTTTTTGACTTTTTCTTATTTTCATTGACTCTAACATGTCCCTAATAGTTATTTAAGCCAACATGAATTTTCTCATATTTTTATTTAGCCTAAATCGATGATTTTTAAATTAATCTTTAAATGTGACGTATTAATGCGTTTTAATCTCGAATTAACCCAAACCTTAATATAAAATTCCCAAATTAAAAACTTAGACTTTTAATAATTATTTAAGCTTAAATATAATTTTTCAAAATTTTATAAAGCTTAAAACTAGGCGTTTCAATTAACTCGTTAATTAGCGTTCCATGCGACAATTAAATCCAAAACTCGTTATTTTGACCCCAAATTTTAAACACAACACTTTTAATATTTATTCTACCCTTCCAGGTCATGAGCCACCCCGTGGACCCATGGATTCATTTTTAGACTTTTAATTTTCGTTTTTGACACACTAACGAACACACCGAGCCATCTCCCAATTNTTGGTGCAGAAGTGGGAGGCTTCGATTTTCAAGCTTCGGGCTGAGTCCAATGGTTCTATAGGTCCAAGAGGGTTCCTATAGGGGCTGGTCATGAGTTGGTGCAGGGAGGCTCGAGGTGGCTCGAGCCAAAGATAGAAAACATGAGGGAAGCATTGGGCAGCAAGTTGCGTGCAAGCTGCTACTGTGTTCAGGGGGTGCGCTGCTCACGTCCAGGGCTTGGGTTGGTCTGGGCTTGGTCTGGGCATGGTCCAGGGAAGGTTGGGGTCATGAGGGGTCAAGTGGTTAAGGATGTGAGGTGTCCTAGTTGACAAGGGAACCTAATACACCAAGGATGCAAACTCACGCACACACATTCATACAAGTGGTCTACAGTCCAGCAAGTTGTTGAGCGGGCCAGTGCTAGTTTTTCAGGCTGGGCTTGGTCATTAGGGTCCCTAGATGGGTTGTCTAGGTTTCGGCTCAAGGTGGCTTGGGCGTGGCTCGAGTAAATTGGGAGATGGCTCGGTGTGTTCGTTAGTGTGTCAAAAACGAAAATTAAAAGTCTAAAAATGAATCCATGGGTCCACGGGGTGGCTCATGACCTGGAAGGGTAGAATAAATATTAAAAGTGTTGTGTTTAAAATTTGGGGTCAAAATAACGAGTTTTGGATTTAATTGTCGCATGGAACGCTAATTAACGAGTTAATTGAAACGCCTAGTTTTAAGCTTTATAAAATTTTGAAAAATTATATTTAAGCTTAAATAATTATTAAAAGTCTAAGTTTTTAATTTGGGAATTTTATATTAAGGTTTGGGTTAATTCGAGATTAAAACGCATTAATACGTCACATTTAAAGATTAATTTAAAAATCATCGATTTAGGCTAAATAAAAATATGAGAAAATTCATGTTGGCTTAAATAACTATTAGGGACATGTTAGAGTCAATGAAAATAAGAAAAAGTCAAAAACGTAAAATTTTAAGTCCAGGGGTAAAACGGTCTTTTCACACCTAAAAAGTAGTAAACGTCATGGCAGTGCCCTGAATGTTGTTTTATGTGCTAATATGATTATTTTCTATAGTTATGGATGCTTATGGAATTTTAAGTGTTAAAGTGATATTTTAAACGTTTATGGGATTTTATAAGTTAAAATGATATTTTAAATGTTTAGGGAATTTTATATGTTTATGATTTAATATGTCAAAATATTATTTTAAATGTTTTGAGGTTAAAATGATTATTTTTAAATGTTTATGAAATGTTCATGATTAAATTATGATTCTTAAATGTCTATAGGATTTTTATGATTTAAAGTTGACATTTAAAAGACATGTTGCATGCTTGGTTTCAAAAATAAAAATGATATGTTATGGATGATTTTTATAAGTGATGAAAATGTAAAATGTTGAAGGAAGTGAAGTGATTGTGACTAATTCGTTAATGATGGCGATGTCGTGAGGGTGATGGTCCCAGTGGGAGCCCGACGATCGTGTTTCCATTATTGCGAATATGAGGTTATGAGATTTGAGGTAAGAATTGGAATATCGTGAGGGGAGAAGGCCCCAGAGGGAGCCCATTTATGGGAGAAGGCCCAGAGGGAGCCCCGACGATCGTATTTCTATTCGATCATGATAGGCCAGGGCCCAGTTGACCGGTGAGAGTGTCGCTGGTGTCCCCCGCCGCCCAGTACTGTGGTTATATGTAGATGGATCCATCGATCATGTCATGTGAGGAAAGTCACAATTAACGATCTGAATTCAACAAA
>NC_133310.1:15773081-15840098 GCF_012295235.1 Primulina huaijiensis | reverse complement strand
GTAGGTGAGCGGTGAATCCCCGACTACAATGCACTGGCTCCTATATGTGTCGCAACTATACCCAACCTCGCCACCTGATGACTCTCCTGGAGTCGGTAAACGAGTCAAAGCACAGCCCTAGCATATAGAGCCTCAGTGTTGTCCCGGGTCGTAAGGACTAATGGTGTACAATCATAACCACGGACTTATCCTCTCGATGAATGATAACCACTTGGAAAGTCCGAGGGAGGGTTGTTCGGTATAATCATCATATGACTACCCATCTGTATGTTTGGACATCTCTATGCCCTTACCAAGAAACGCAGTACACAACATCACAGATGCTAGTCTCGAGCTCAAGCGACCTTTATCCACGTTTTAGGCGGCTGAATCGACTAGGAACGAATTTAGATCATACAGTGTTTACAAATGAGTTTCAACATCGAATTACGATTCATTTGTATTAAAGTATAATCAAGGTCTTTATCTATGTTTGAAATCATGGGTATACAGATAAAGAAATAACAAACCATGAAATAATGAATTATATTAAAATAAAGATTGTTCTTTACAACTGAGTCAATAAAATCCCTAGTCAACAGTTGACTTGCAGGGCATCTACTCTAACAGCCACAACACCCTGCATAACCTGCTGCACACCTGCGCTAATCTCCCTTGAAACTCACGGGTTGGAGTCCTAGCTTGCTAGGACTCCTTCCCAGACCTGATGTTCGAGTCCTAGCGTGGCTAGGACTCTTCCCTTGACTCAACCACGTCCCTAGCTAGCCCTGGTCCCAAGCCGAACCCAAGCCCAGCAGCAAATCCCCTCAATCGAGCCCCTTGATCACCCCACAACAGGTTTTGGTTCCAGCTTTGTTCATGTGTGTGTGCAGCTTATTGTACATGTTTCTAGGTCCTTAAAATTGTATAAAACAACCCTTAATCCATACCCTAATCATGGAAGCTCCTTAACACATATTAAACAAGTTTTTTGGATGAAAACACAAGCCTTAAAAATCACCTATGATGCAAATCCGAAAATAATACATGATGCAACTTGTTTTTTTCATGCAAAACACAATTAAATAAATACTATGATATGATGGATGAGTTAAAGAAGAATTATGGCGTGCCTTTGCGTTGTATACGCTCGAAAATCCGTTGACGACGAAGAACGGGACACAACCTTGGCTTGTTCTCCCTTGGACCCATTCGAATTTCTTCAAATGTTGTGGTGCCGTGTGTGATGTATGGTGTGAGGGGTGGGGAGAGTGTTTCTGATTTTTTAAAAGTGATTGCCGTGAGTTTATGAGTGCATGGGGTAGGTTTAAGTGTTTTTATATGAATAAAATGGTTAATTAGTTTATTAATTAGGCTTGGGCCTATTAAGCCATTAAATTAAGCCCATTAGTCTAATTAGGATTTAAATAAAAATATCCACAAGGTTTTGGTAAAAATAAATTTGTGAATTTATTAGTCGGGTTGCCAAAAAGCGCGTATTTTTCTTGAAAAACCAACACCGATAAATTTACGTCCCGGCGTATAAAATCACCTCAAACCCCATATTTTCAAAAATACTAAAAAGAAACACTCATATTTTAAATGATTAAAAACAATTATTTAATAAAAACATTTTACGTTTTCAGCCTTCGGTCCCCGTTCCTCGATCGTCCCTTGAATAATCTTTAAAAATATATTTTAATGCAATCATGTAGAAAAATATATTTTAAACAAATAAATATGCACAACATAATTAATTAATGCAATTTAAACATTTAATTAAAATACAAAAGAATTTAATAATTGCATGCACGTTGTTTGCGTGGACCTTAAAATTTTCGGGGCGTTACATAATCCATCCCTCAGCTATCATCGGGTCAGTAGTCCCCGAGAACTCTTTCGGATCCATCCTCCTAAACCTCTCATAAACTGCCTCTGGTCTGGGCCTCGCCCCTGTGTCAACTGCAGCATTGTTCCTCGCAAATTGTGCGAAGAACTGGGTCATTCCTACAAGCATCTGAGCCTGCATATCTGGCGGTGGACGAGGAGGAGTGGCCCTCCCCCCATCCTGAGCTTCTTTATTCTCATCGCCTACTTCACGCACAATCCTACGTCTGAGAGGCATATTGTTCCAAAATTTACCCAACAAACCCAACATGCATGAACATAATATCAATATCAATATTATAAGATGCACGTAATTTGAACTTAAAACATGTACATGCTGAAATCATGACTTGATGCTTACTACATGAAATAATTTAAAACCTTAAAACTTACAGACTTGAGGTGTGACTTCGTGAGCTTCTCGCAACTGGCAATAGGCGTAACCCTTTACAAGAATACCGCTCTGATACCAACTGTAACGTACCGTACTTTTAAACTTTTTTAAAATTTGCGGAAAAAAAAAATTTCTTAAATAGATATTAATCATTCAAAATGCAATAAGGATAAACTATTCAACCAAAATATTTGCAAGAAAAATGTTACAAATAGAGTTTGCTAAAAATAACAGCTTGTTCAAACAACGTGAAGCAATCTCGTGATAATCAGAGTATTAAAATCGTCATGCATAAAATCTTAAAACATTGGCGGTCCTTGGGTTTAGCCTCCTATGTAGTCCAAATCGGCTCATTGGTCCCCACTCCTCGTCTCCTCATACTCGTCTTCACCTGCATCGATCAAGTCTAGTGAGTATAAAGACTCAACATGTATAAACTAAAGATAACAAGTAATACGTAATAAAACCACGTGCAAATTAAAAAGTAAAGCATACATACTTAAACTTTAACATACATACATAAACATAGACGTGCCATCATCGTAAAACTTTTCACAAACATACTTGCATCATACATACTTGAACATGCATAGACTTAATTATTTTGCGTAGAGATATGTTTCAAAGCAAGTGACCCAAACATAAATGCGCCTGATCAGACTAAACCACAGTACTAGGCTGCTAGGGAAAATCCATTACCACATACATGAGATCCTCGATCATGCTTTACTGGGTAGATTGGTCCCTGGTCATGCTTTACCATTTTCCAATCCTGATCTAAATCCGGTCATGCTTTACCGGGGTGGAGAGGTCCTCGGCCACGTTCACCGACTTCCAAACCCGTTCATAATTGGTCACAAGACGATTAGCATACCTCAAAAGCATAAAATATTTTCTTTTGCACGTCGAACATACTTACATGGCATTGAGGGATTTGTTGGATCTCGTTTGGGGCCACTGCTGCACATACTAACTCAATTTCATGCACTTTAATTCCATACTTAGACCTAATAATCGTGCTCACCACCAAAATGACGATTTTCTTATGACGTTTTAAATCGCTCGGGACTTGACCTCGTTTAATCGTTGTACTAGACCATGATATCAATCCCTGAAACCAATCCTAAAATGATGTGTGAACATTTCCCGAAGTATAGAAGACAAGAGCCTAAAATAGTGATTAAAAAATCATGTTCAAGCGCCTAGGCACTGGACCTTGTTGCGCTGCGGCGCTAAAGACTAGAGCCTAAAAAGGCCGTAGCCCTAGCGCTGCGGCGCCTCCAGGCAGTGCTGCGGTGCTCCGACATGCGAATGTCGGGCGCTGCGGCGCTCCTCGAAGAGCGCTACGGCGCTAGTTCTGCGCCCACTCGACCCCAAAACCTGAATTTTGATGCAAACTCTAAGACACGTCCTATCAACTCGAACCGATGCAACGAGACTCAACTTAGAGCGCTATGGCAATGTTTCAAACTCACACGACGCCCCAAAACAATGACGCAAATCCTACAACGCAACACAACCCGTGCAAACAACCATTGACACCCAAAAGCTTCATACGACTTCTGCAACCAAGCTTCCTAGTACTTTTTGATACCTTCGATTTCAACATTTAAAACATAGTACTTTTCATAAAAATGCAGTTTGAGCAGTACCACGAAAACGATCATAACTCACTCATTTCGTGTCCAAAAATTACAAATTTACTGTCAAATCGAAGATATCAAAAAGTACTACGTTTTAAATGTTGAAAAATTTTCCAGAAAATAGACGAAATTTTTGCAGTAAACCAAATGACATCAGATACGTTTTAGATCTAAAAATTTCGATCCAAAAATAAATTCAAACGTTTTTGCTCAAACTTTTTCACAACATACATGGATTTTTACGCATAATAAACATCACAACATGTAATATGACGAGATCGATGTAAAAACAATAGAATATACATGTCTTGATCTTTAAAGTTACCGAAACGACGTTACCGAAGCGGGAAGGATACAAGGGTTGATCCGAGACGAACGTGGCACGATTTTCTATAGATAAAATCGAAGTTCTTTCCGAAATTTTTGAAGGGAGGGGGCGGCTACTGAAGGTTATTAGAACCCTAAGTTTTCTCTCAAAAATATGAAATGAAACAATGAAAATGAAGGGGTGCAAGAGTGTGTGTGTGTGTGACCGACGTGTGTGTGTAATCGTGTTTGTGTAGGTGTGCGTGAGTTTTTAATGATTTAGGGGAGAAAAATTGCTTAATTACACAATTAAAATGCTAATAACAAATGTTAATTCCTACCAACTAAACCAAGTCCCCTAATTTAAAATAAAATGCACAATTGCTAAACTTTAAAAGTTTTAGAAATTTAAAATCATCAAGTAAATGAATTAGGCTTTAAAAATGCTCAAAACTAAATAAATCATTTAAAATGTCCCATTCTTAACTTAAAAATAAAATACCACATTTTAAAATCGCAAAAATCATCGTCGGTCTCTTTTCCTCGATCCCGCATCGAATAATCGCCTGAAAAATGTTAGGATCGGTTGGGTGTGATAAAGTGTTTAGAGGGGGAGGGGGAGGGGGAGGGGGGGAGGTTGAATAAATACTTGATAATTTTCACAACTTTTTGATGGATGAATCAGTTTAGTAATAAACTGAATTTGCGAATCTTGTTGTCAATGTCAATCAATTAACTAATGAAAGTGCGGAAATAAACTGAATGATAAATAGAATAAAACTGAGAATAAAGAACACATGATTTGTGGATGTTCGGAGATTTCAAATACTCCTACGTCACCCCTTCTATCTCTAGGATATGTTATTCACTAATAGACTTTGATCTATACAATGCTTTGTACAAACCCACTTCATTTTGGACTTAACACTGCCAAAACTGAAACTCTTAATATCAATACAATTTTATCAGTACTCAACTGATGTGATTTCTAAGAACAACTGATCATACAAAGATCGAATAACAACAATGAATGTTTGTGCTTAAGCTCGAAGTATAGCCTGAAAGCTATGAATGTGTATAATAAGTGTGAGTTTTTATAAGTGATTTACTGAGAAAGAATGACTAGCTTGAAACTTGTTGTAGGCTAGTAACTTCGTATTTGATAACTTGGGTGTTTCGGTTTTGTAACTTGGTAACTCTTTCTCAGCTCATCTTCTCGGCTATTTATAGGCTTTGCCTCCAACGGTAACATTGAATACATTTGAATCTTTATATCCGTTGAATAGACACGTCAACATTCTTCTCACAATCGTACACTGTATCTTTTCTAAAATGCGGCGTTCCCACCGCTCTTGTACAAACTGTCGGTTGTTGGCTACGTTCTTTAACTGATGACGTGCCAAGCTGATTTATCAGTTGACTCTTTAGCCGATAGGATTAACTGATTGCTTCGTAACTGATCAGTCTCAACTGATCGTCCAGTTGACTACACAGCTTCAGTTAGCTTTGATCAGTTCAGTTTCTTTTGATTATTTGTGCATTATTCTTCAGTTCGGGTAACTATCAGTTACACATTTTCAGTTCGGTTACCTTTAGTTATCTTGATCAGTTGTTCAACATTTTCACGCTCAAATTGTCAAACTCCAAAATTATGATTCCAACAATTTCCCCCTTTTAGGTGTTTGACAAAACTTAAAATTTATGAACTGATCAAACTGAACTTTATTAGATAAAATAATCTTTTATTGATCAAACTTTCACTGTACAGATTCGTACAAAGAATGAAAGAATAAAAGAATCTCAGGATAAAAGAATCTTTTAACTGACTGAAAATCTGCCAAAACTAATAACTGAATATAGAGACTGTCTTCTAACTGATCCAGATTGTTCTTCATTTCTTGGCTATTTTATCAGCCGGTTCTTGATCAGTTGGTTGACTTGGCCTCTTCTTAGATAGCTGTTGTTGCTGTTCCTCTTCCTCATTTTTGTCAATACCATCAACCTTGCTGGATAATGTACGGACCTCTGAGGTGACAATAGATATAGCATTAATCATTTTTTCCTGCATCAGATCCATTCTCTTTGTCATTACTGTCTGCACAAAATCAATGCGATTTTTCAGCTTGTCTTGTAACGTACCGTACTTTTAACTATTTAATATTTGCGGAAAAATTAAAAATTTTCTTGAATAAGAAATAAACTCTCAAACTTCGATGAAACAAACTGTTCATCCCAACGTAGTTGCATAAAAGCTCTCAAAATAAAGTTACTAAAAGTATTTGTTTAAAATCTCATAACCCATAAAATGAAATCAGAGTATGTTGAACATTCACAAAAATTTAAAACATGGCGGTCCTCGGGTTTAGCATCCCGCTCAGTCCAAGCCAGCTCCTGATCACCACCCCTAGTCTCCTCGAACTCATTCTCACCTGCATCGATCCAGTCTAGCGAGTCTAAAGACTCAATACGTATAAACTGGAAGTAACGAGTAATACATAATAAAACCACATGCAACTTTAAAATATAACGTACATATTGGAAACGTAAATCTGAAAATGATAACGTAATCGTACTTGAGCGTGATCATAATAGCATAACATAGACGTGTCATAATCAGAAAAACTTTTCTTAAACATGCTTGCATACTTGAACATACATACTTTATCATTTTGCGTAGAGGCATGTTTCAAAGCAAATGACCCATACATAATAAATGTCTGATCAGACAAACCGCAGTACTGGGCTGACAAGGACGTATCCACTGCCACATACATGAGATCCCCGTTCATGCTTTAACGGGTGGATTGGTCCCCGTTCATGCTTTAACGCTTTCCAATCCTAATCTAAACCCGTTCATGCTTTAACGGGGTGGAGAGGTTCTCGGCCACGTTCACCGACTTCCAAACCCATTCATAATTTGGTCACAAGACATTTAGCATACCTCAAAAACTTGAAATATTTTTTTTTGCACGTCAACATACTTACTTGACATTGAGGGATTCGTTGGATCTCGCTTGGGGCCACTGCTGCAACGTACTAACATGAGTTTGAATATTTAACTTGCATAACTTAGACGTAGGTACTCGAGCTCACCACCGAAGTGATTAAATAGCTTATGATATTCTAAATCGCTCGTGACTTGACCTCGTTTAATCAGCATACTAAACCATGACATAGAACCCCTAAAACATATCCTATATTTTATATTAATAACCCCAAAACAAATTCGATATTTTTACATAAATAAATTTTAACTATCGTACTAAACCATGATATAGAACCCGGAAGCAAATAAAAAAAAGTTTTTATTTATTTATTTTATTTTATTTCATTTTTTAAAGGGGTACACGGACCTCGTGTAGGGGTCCGAGTAGTTTCTAGAAATTCGTATTTTTGAAAGAAAAAGAACACGGACTCCGTGTCGGGGTCCGGGTAGCCTCTGGACTTAGACATTCACGAAAATTCACTATCTTATTCATTCATTCTCTCAATCCAAGCCTAAGGACCATGACTCAACACCTCAAGACTCATCCTAGGATGCTATTACATTGATTCAAACCCGAAAAAACACCCTAAACGTCTCCAAACATCGACAAGCAACTTCAATAAAACAATGACCCGTAATTCGACATTGTATCGCTTCCTACGACATCTATTATATCCCAAGCAAATCCCGACCCGAACGAACCACCAAATAACACCTAAACTCATCCCATAACATATCTAAATGCTGTAGCACAAGTTTGGAGGTGCCCAACGAAGCCTGCAACTCAAAAACTTCAAAACATGATGAACGTCATTTTCATAAGATCGCAGGATTGAGCAGTCACACGAAAACAACCATAACTCACTCGTTGTTCAACCAAAAATTACGAATTTTATATCAAATCAAAGGTATCAAAGATTATTACGTTTTATATGTTGAAAGTGTTTCCAGAAACAAGACCGAAAAATCAAAGTTTTTAAAATGACAGCAAAAAACGTGATTTGTGATCCAAAAACCCTTTCAAACTTGATCCAAACATCATTGCTCAAACTTCCACACATCACACATGTATTTTTACGCATAAATAACAACACAACGCATAATATGACGAGATCGATGCATAAACGAAAGAATATACGTGCCTTTAAATTTTTAACGTTACCGAAACGACGACACAGAAGCGGAGATGGCGTGAGGATTGATCCGGGACGATGGTGGCTCAATTTTCTTGGAGAAAATTCAACAAAACTTTGCTGGAAACTGAAGGGGAGGGCGGCTGCTCTCTTGCTATGAACCCTAGGTTTTTTTTCTCTTTAAAAATCTGAAATAAGATGTGTAGGTGTGTGTGTTGTGTGTTTTGGTGTGTGTAAAAATGTGTAAGTGTGTGTGAGTGTGTGTAGCGTGTGTGTGAGTGAGTAATTAGGGGGAATTGCTTAATTAAATAATTAAACAAACTACTTAAAATGTTAAACCAATTAACAAGCTAATAAAAATGGTAAACTAATACCCAATTTACTAAAATCCTCTAATTTAAAATAAATTGCACACTTGCTAAACTTTAAAAGTTTTAAACTCTTAAATCACTAAATAAATAAATTAGACTTTAAAATACCAAAATTTATAAATCGTTTAAAATGCCCCAATCCTAATTTAAAATAAAATACCACGTAAAAATATTTGCTAACATCGTTACCGGTCTCTTTTTCTCGATTTCGCATCGAATGATCGCCTGAAACATGAAACTCAAGAAAAATATTTTAACGTGCATCACATAAACATAATTAATTTAAAATAATGCAATTTAAATAAATAATGCATCATTAAAATTAAATTTTAAATTTAAATAATGATTTAACCATTAAATAAATGCATGGGATTTACGTGTACTGATTTTATGCACTACAGTTCCTCCTCCACTTATAAAATTTCGTCCTCAAAATTAAATCTTTCCGAACAAATCCGGGTAGCGAATCCTCATATCTGCTTCAGTCTCCCAAGTAGCTTCTTCCACTGATTGATTTAGCCATCGGACTTTGACTAGCTTCGTCACCTTGTTCCAAAGTCTACGCTCCTGTCTGTCTAGGATTTGATCTAGGATTTGAACAGGTCTTTCCACATATGACAGATCTGGAGCCAACTGCAACGGCTCGTAGCTTAGAACATGAGAAAGATTCGCTAGGTACTTCCTCAGCATCGAGATGTGGAACACATTGTGTACCACGGACAGATTCAGCCGAAGGGCAACACGATACGCTAGTGTTCCAACTCTGTCAAGAATCTCGAACAGTCCAATAAACCTCAGACTCATCTTGCCTCTTTTCCCAAACCTCATAACACCCTTCATAGGTGCTATCTTTACAAAAATGTGATCACCAACGGCAAACTCGAGATCTCTCCTTCTCTTATCAATATAGCTCTTCTGACGACTCTGGGCGGTCTTCATTCTGTCTCGAATCTTGACTACAACATTTGCAGTCTGCTGAACTATCTCTGGCCCAAGTTTTGATCTCTCTCCGACTTCATCCCAATGAATCGGCGATCTGCACTTCTTTCCGTACAATGCCTCATAGGGAGCCATACCAATAGATGCTTGGAAACTGTTGTTGTATGTAAACTCCACTAGAGGTAGCTTCGATTCCCACGTCCCTTGGAAATCGATCATACATGCTCGCAATAGATCCTCCAAAATCTGAATCACTCGCTCAGACTGTCCATCTGTCTACGGGTGAAACGTTGTACTGAATAACAACTTCGTCCCCATGACTGCATGTAGGCTCTTCCAAAAAGACGATGTAAACCTTCGGTCCTTGTCGGACACAATGGAAACTGGGATCCCATGCAATCGAACGATATCTCTGATATAAAGCTCCGCATACTGCGTCATGGAGAAAGTCGTCTTCACTGGCAAGAAGTGCGCTGATTTAGTGAGTCGGTCCACGATAACCCAAAGGGCATTGGATCCTCTGACTGACCTTGGCAACCCAATAACAAAATCCATAGTAATACTCTCCCATTTCAACTCTGGGATAGGGAGTGGCTTAAGCATCCTTGCTGGTCTCTGGTGTTCCGCTTTCACATGTTGACAAGTGAGGCATTCAGACACAAATCTGCGGATGTCTCTCTTCATCGCTGGCTACCAATACAAGATCTGCAGGTCTTTGTACATATTGGTACCTCCTAGGTGGATTGAATACGGAGATGCATGTGCCTCTGATAAGATATCTTCTCTGATCGAATCTACGTTAGGCACCCACATTCTTCCCCTATATCTCACAATACCATCTGAAACTTAATAGAGCACACTGCCCTTGGCCTCATCCTTCAACCTCCATTTCTGCAACTGCTCATCTGAAGGCTGTCCCCTACGGATTCGGTTTAGTAAATCAGATTTAACTGTCATATTAGATAGTCTGGGAGCTCGGCCCTTATGATAAATGTCTAGACCAAATTTCTGAATCTCAGACTGAAGAGGTCTCTGCACTGACAGCTGTGCTATGACTGCGACTTTTCTGCTCAAGGCGTCTACGACGACATTAGCCTTTCTCGAATGGTAGCTAATTTCGCAGTCTTAGTCTTTTACCAATTCCAACCATCGCCTCTGTCTCATATTCAGCTCTTTCTGCGTGAAGAAATATTTGAGACTCTTGTGATCGGTGAATATCTGGCATTTCTCGTCATACAAGTAGTGTCTCCAAATCTTCAACGCAAAGACTACTGCGGCTAATTCAAGATTGTGATTCGGGTAGTTCTTCTCATGCACCTTCAACTGCCTTGAAGCATAAGCTATAACCCGACCCTGCTGCATCAATACCGCGCCTAACCCGAGCTTAGACGCGTCGGTGTATAACACAAAATCTCCTTGCCCTGATGGCATGGCTAACACTGGTGCTGAAATAAGAGCTTGCTTCAAAGTATCGAATCTCTTCTGACATTCGTCACTCCACACGAATTTAGCATTCTTCTTGGTCAGTGAAATGAGCGGCATAGCTATCGACGAAAATCCCTGAATAAATTTCCTATAGTAATCGGCTAAACCCAGAAAACTGCGGATCTCTGACGCATTCTTTGGCTCAACCCATTCTTTAACGGCCGCCACCTTTGCTGGATCCACCTCAATACCACTGCTAGACACTATATGACCCAAAAAGGCTACTTGCTCCAACCAGAATTCACACTTACTGAACTTCGCAAATAATTTGCGACTCTGCAGGATTTGTAAGACCTTCCTCAAATGCTGGTCGTGTTCCTCATGGCTCTTCAAGTAAATAAGGATATCGTCAATGAATATTATGACGAATTGATCAAGATAAGGCTGGAATACTCGGTTCATGAGGTCCATGAAAATTGCTGGAGCATTTGTCAATCCAAACGGCATCACTAAGAATTCGTAATGCCCATACCTGGTTCTGAAGGCTGTCTTGTGAACATCTGCATCTTTCACCTCCAGCTAGTGATACCCCGATTGAAGATCTATCTTAGAGAACACTGAAGCTCCTTGCAACTGATCGAACAAGTCCTCGATCCTTGGAAGTGGGTATTTGTTCTTGATCGTTACCTTGTTCAGCTCTCGGTAATCGATACACAGCCTCATGCTCCCATTTTTCTTCTTTACAAAACGCACTGGCGTGCCCCATGGTGAAAAAATAGGGCGAATAAATTCCTTGTCAAGAAGTTCCTGAATCTGCTGTTTGAGTTCTAGCATCTCAGCTGGAGCTAATCGGTACGTTGCCTTGGAGATTGGCACTGTGCCTGGCATAAGATCAATGGAAAACTCCACCTCTCTATCTGGTGGAAGGCCTGTGACGTCGTTAGGAAAGACGTCTGGGAAGTCTCTGACTACCGGCACATCTGATATAGATGGAGTGGGTGCATGAGGTGCCGAAATAATGCTGGCCAAGAAGGCCTCACACCCCTTAGAAATAAGCCTCCGTGCCTGCATGCAAGAGATCATACGAGGGAAACTTCTCCATCTGTCTGGCTCAAAAAGAAACTGCTCCATTCCCATCAGTCTGTCCAACACTGATCTTTTCTGAAAGTCAATCAGAACTCGGTTCTTCGTCAGCCAGTTCATTCCCAAGATAATGTCGAATTCTGGCATCGGCAATACTATCAAGTCGGCATACACCAGGTGGCCCTGCAGTTCTAGATCAATATCTCTGACCACAGTGGTAGCTAACAGTTCTTCCCCTGATGGGACTGTTACTGAATAGTTCACGTCAAGGCCGATAAACTTGATGTCTAAATGATTAGCGAATGTCTCCGAGATAAAAGAGTGAGTGGCTTCCGAATCTATCAGGGCCTTCGTAGCTAATCTCTTAATGAAGATATTTCCTGAGAGACGTTAGCACGACACGAAACTTATATCCCAAAAGTTCTAATATAAACCTTATGCATCAAAAGATACAAAAAATGCCAACTAAAAACCTAATAATCCCAAAACAAAACGAGCATGCAAGGTAAAAAAATCTAATACTCTACTGAATTAAATAAATTACCCGTCAACAGTGTAGTGTCTGGGTTCGTCTCCTGAGCATGCATGGCGAACACCCTGCCTTGGGTTGGTTGCTTCCATTGTGGGCACTCCTTCAACATGTGGTCACTTGCTCCACATTTAAAACACTTGCCTGATCTGTATAAACACTCTCCAGGATGCTGGCAGTTGCATTTAGGACACACTGTAAAATTCCCAGGCTTCTGAGGTGCCTTCTGCAGCTGAATAGGACCCTTGCCTTTCGGTGGTCCTTGATAAGGCTTCTTCCCCTGCTGTCCCTGGTAAGGCTTCTTAAATGGGGGTCTCTACTGATGCTGCTGCGGCTGCTGTGGAGCCTGATAGGGCCTCTTGCCCTGCCTGTCCGCCTCAATATCCCTCGGATCTTGTTCTGCCGCCAAAGCTCTAGACACGGCAACTGCATGCGTAGTAGGACCAGCTACTCGGACATCTCGGCGCAAGATCGGCCGTAACCCATCCATAAAATGCCTCAGCTTTTCTCGGGCATCATTAGCTATTAGGGGCACGAAGTAACACCCCCTTTCGAACTTTCGCACAAACTTGGCTACGCTGCTGTCTCCCTGTCACAGCGCCATGAACTCCCTAGTCAATCGGGAGCGTACTTCCTCAGTGAAGTACTTGGAGTAGAAAACCTCCTTAAAACCATCCCAAGTCAGTGTTCGCAAATTCACTGACACTGACGCACTCTCCCACCACCGTCTGGCATCCCCTGCTAGAAGGAATATGGCACACTTGATCCGGTCTGCATCTGCCAGCTCTATGAAATCAAAGATTACTTCGATGGACTTAATCAATCCCTCAGCTATCATCGGGTCAGTAGTCCCCAAGAACTCCTTAGGATCCATCCTCCTAAACCTTTCGTACACAGCCTCTGGTCGGGGCCTCGCCTCTACATTAACCGCAGTCTGGTTCCCCGCAAACTGCGCGAAGAACTGGGTCATACCTGCAAGCATCTGCGCCTGCATATCTGGAGGTGGGCGAGGAGAAGTGACCCTCCCCTCCTCTCGGGTCTCTCGGTTCTCCTCTCTTGCTTCGCGGTTAATCATACGTCTAGGAGACATACTGTTCCAAAATTTACCCAACACGTAAACCAACATGTATGAACATAATACTAATAGCATAAGATGCACGTAGTTTGGATTTAAATATACACATGCTGAAATCATAGTTCAATGCTTACTACATAACATTATTTAAAACACGAAAACTTACAGACTTGAGGTGTGACTTCGTGAGCTTCTTGCAATTGGCAGTAGGCATAAACCTTTACAAGAACACCGCTCTGATACCAACTGTAACGTACCGTACTTTTAACTATTTAATAATTGCGGAAAAATTAAAAATTTTCTTGAATAAGAAATAAACTCTCAAACTTCGATGAAACAAACTGTTCATCCCAACGTAGTTGCATAAAAGCTCTCAAAATAAAGTTGCTAAAAGTATTTGTTTAAAATCTCATAACCCATAAAATGAAATCAGAGTATGTTGAACATTCATAAAAAATTAAAACATGGCGGTCCTCGGGTTTAGCCTCCCGCTCAGTCCAAGCCAGCTCCTTGATCACCACCCCTAGTCTCCTCGAACTCATTCTCACCTGCATCGATCAAGTCTAGTGAGTCTAAAGACTCAACACGTATAAACTGGAAGTAACGAGTAATACGTAATAAAACCACATGCAAAGTTAAAATATAATGTACATATTGGAAACGTAAATCTGAACATGATAACGTAATTGTACTTGAGCGTGATCATAATAGCATAACATAGACTGTCATAATCATAAAAACTTTTCTTAAACATGCTAACATACTTGAACATACATACTTCATCATTTTGAGTAGAGGCATGTTTGAAAGCAAGTGACCCATACATAATAAATGCTTGATCAGACAAACCGCCGTACTGGGCTGACAGGGACGTATCCACTGCCACATACATGAGATCCCCGTTCATGCTTTAACGGGTGGATTGGTACCCGTTCATGCTTTAACGCTTTCCAATCCTGATCTAAACCCGTTCATGCTTTAACGGGGTGGAGAGGTCCTCGGTCACGTTCACCGACTTCCAAACCCATTCATAATTTGGTTACAAGATATTTAGCATACCTCAAAAACTTGAAATATTTTCTTTTGCACGTCAACATACTTACTTGGCGTTGAGGGATTCGTTGGATCTCGCTTGGGGCAACTGCTGCAACATACTAACATGAGTTTGAATACTTAACTTGTATAACTTAGACGTAGGTACTCGAGCTCACCACCGAAGTGATTAAATAGCTTATGACATTCTAAATCGCTCGGGACTTGACCTCGTTTAATCATCATACTAAACCATGACATAGAACCCCCAAAACATATCCTATATTTTATATTAATAACCCCAAAACAAATCCTATATTTTTACATAAATAAATTTTAACTATCGTACTAAACCATGATATAGAACCCCGAAGCAAATAAAAAAAAAAGTTTTGTTTATTTATTTTATTTTATTTTATTTTTTAAAGGGGTACACGGACCAAGTGTAGGGGTCCGGGTTGGGGTCCGGGTAGTCTCTGGAAATTCGTATTTTTGAAGGAAAAAGGACACGGACTCCGTGTCGGGGTCCGGTAAGGGGTCTGGGTAGCCTCTGGACTTGGACATTCACGAAAATTCACTATCTTATTCATTCATTCTCTCAATCCAAGCCTAAGGACCATGACCCAACACCTTAAGACTCATCCTAGGATGCTATTACATTGATTCAAACCCGTAAAAACACCCCAAATGTCTCCAAACATCGACAAGCAACTTCAATAAAACAATGACCCGTAATGGCTTCCTACGACTTCTATTATATCCCAAGCCAATCCCAACCCAAACGAACCACAAAATAACACCTAAACTCATCCCATAACATATCTAAATGCAGTAGCACAAGCCCAGAGGTGCCCAACGAAGCCTGCAACTCCAAAACTTCAAAACATGATGAACGTCATTTTCATAAGATCGCAGGTTTGAGCAGTCACACAAAAACAACCATAACTCACTCGTTGTTCAACCAAAAATTACGAATTTTATATCAAATCAAAGGTATTGAAGAGTTATACGTTTTTTATGTTGAAAGTTTTACCAGAAACTTGACAAAAAAATCACAGATTTTAAAATGACAGCAAAAAACGTGATTTGTCATCCAAAAACCCTTTCAAACTTGATCCAAACATCATTGCTCAAACTTCCACACATCACACATGTATTTTTACGCATAAATAACAACACAACGCATAATATGACGAGATCGATGCATAAACAAAAGAATATACGTGCCTTTAAATCTTTAACGTTACCGAAACGACGACACCGAAGCGGAGATGGCGTGAGGATTGATCCAGGACGATGGTGGCTCGATTTTCTTGGAGAAAATTCAACAAAACTTTGCTGGAAACTGAAGGGGAGTGGCGGCTGCTCTCTTGCTATGAACCCTAGGTTTTTTTCTCTTTAAAAATCTGAAATAAGATGTGTAGGTGTGTGTGTTGTGTGTTTTGGTGTGTGTAAAAACATGTAAGTGTGTGAGAGTGTGTGTAACGTGTGTGTGAGTGGGTAATTAGGGGGAATTGCTTAATTAAATAATTAATCAAGCTACTTAAAATGTTAAACCAATAAACAAGCTAATAAAAATGGTAAACTAATACCTAATTTACTAAAATCCTCTAATTTAAAATAAATTGCACACTTGCTAAACTTTAAAAGTTTTAAACTCTTAAATTAATAAATAAATAAATTAGACTTTAAAATACCAAAATTTATAAATCGTTTAAAATGCCCCAATCCTAATTTAAAATAAAATACCACGTAAAAATATTTTCCAACATCGTTACCGGTCTCTTTTTCTCGATTTCGCATCGAATGATCGCCTGAAACATGAAACTCAAGAAAAATATTTTAACGTGCATCACATAAACATAATTAATTTAAAATAATGTATCATTAAAAATAACTTTTAAATTTAAATAATGATTTAACCATTAAATAAATGCATGTGATTTACGTATACTGATTTTGGGCACTACATGTCTTGAGTCTGGAAAAGTGATTGAACTGTCACTCGGTCTTTCCTCATTTGAACCATTTGGGAAAAATAAGGAAGTGATATCCTTAGTAACCTGTTGTAGACTCTTCATGGTATTCTCTTTTGTGGAATCAATCTTCAATGTATGCAGCAGATGAGTTGACTTCATATTAAAAATAGTTGAAATTAAATTGTGCAGACTGGACTGAATTTTTTCTATCATAATATCAGTAGCCATTGGTATCTAAGGAGACATGGCTTCAGATGATTCTGGTTCTTGCTTCTTGTCTGCTTCATTAAAAATTACCAAGGCCTTATCTGTTGATTCAGTCACAGTTGTAACCATTTCTGGAATATTTTCTTCAACTGATTTCTGATGAGTGTTTTTAGCAGAGGTAGAAAGCTGAGCAGCAGTTGAGCTAGTAGGCTCTTCAGTTGGTTTATCAGCTGAAACTTCACTTGACTCTTCAGTTTGCACTGGCACATCTTTAGTTTGTTAAAAGTGCACTGAGCCATGTCAGCTTCAGTTTGAACTACTTGTTCAGTCGTGGCAGGCGACTGACTTGGTTCTTCAATTTCTTGCAAAACAGTCTCTGAGGCTGATTGTTTAGTTTTGCTCGGGTCTTAAACTTATTCATCAGTTATAACATTCAGCTAGATGTCAGCGGCAACTGATTGTATCATTTCATTAACATTTTCTAGTGACAACTCAGCATCGGTGTATAGTTGAAGACCTGCTGGAGAAGATTTAGGAGCAAAAGATGACAGTTGAGCATCCTTGGAAGAAGGAACAATTACTTGCTCAGTTTTTTCTGTATCTGCTTCCTTAGATGCCTCTAACTAAGTTGTTGAAGGTTCAGTCTGCTCCTCTGATGGTGGACTTTGGGAATTTGCTGGAATAATCAACTGTTGATCCATTTCCCAATCTTTGATCTTCATCTGCAGTGATAAGAGATCCGTGTCCATTTGTTCAAAAACTGCTTTGTCATTGTAGGCAGTTGGACTGGTAGGATCATAGTTCATGCGTAGCTGAGATATGACTTGAGCTAGCTTTTTGAAACGCATCAGATCAAAGAAATAATCCCTCATCTCCGGCGCTTGAGCAATCATGACAGCTTTAAATATTTTGAGGACTGTTGCTTCCAAGGCGATGAACTTGTTCAAAACTGATTACTTCTGCAATCGCTTGGCAAACACTTCAGTCCTGAATCTGACCCATTCAACATATACTTTCAACTTCGATTCAGAAACTCATTTACTTCTTCCCATATCAAATCGATATGAGTCTGAATCGGGTTGGTTGATCTGGGCTCTTTAATGAACTTGCCATTACCTTTTGGGTCAGTGAGGGCATGAGAAAAGCTCAGCCCTGCGATAGTTGAATCCACCTTCTCACATATCACCAATCCCTTTGGTCGGGCAAAAGGCAGTGTAGTTAGACCAGTGATAGTGATGAGTGGTGCTCTCACTCCAACTTGTTTCTGCTTCTCACCAGATTCGGTGATAGTCTTCTTTGAGGGACCAATTGGAGGAAGTTGCTGATGTTCAGTTGAAGATGAAACTGGAACTGCCCTGATTGGTATTTCTTTGATAGGCTGTTCAGCTCCAGTTGGCTTTAATTCGAGATTATAACGCATTAATACATCATATTTAAAAATTAAATTAAAAGTCCTTGATTTAAGCTAAATAAAAATATGGAAAAATTCATGTAGGCTTAAATAATTATTTGGGACATGTTAGAGTCAATGAAATTAAGAAAAAGTCAAAAACATGAATTTTTACGTCTAGGGGTAAAACGGTCTTTTCACACCTAAAAATTAGTAAACGTCATGGCAGTGTCCTGAATGTTGTTTTATATGCTAATATGATTATTTTAAATGTTTATGGATGTTTTCATGATTTAATATGCCAAAATGTTTATTTTAAATGTGTATGATTTAAATGTTTGCTTTAAAGATTTATGATTTTAAAATGTTTATTTTAAAACGTTTATGGCTTGTTAAATATTTTTATATGTAAATATGTTAGTTTTAAATATTTATGAATTTTTATATGTTAAATTATGATGTTTAAAGGATTATGGATTTTTATGATTTAATATGGAAATTAAAAGACATGTTGCATGCTTAGTTTCGAAAAATCAAAATGATACGTATATGCATGATTTTTATAAAGTGATGATAACATGTTGAAGGACGTGAAGGGATTGTGACTGATACGATGATATGTTGGAGATATCGTGAGGGTTATGGTCACAGTGGGAGCCTGACGATCGTATTTCTTTGGATACGGATATGTATATGATTATATGCTTTGGGATAACGTGAGGGGAAAAGGCCCTAGAGGGAGCCCATTTTCGAGAGAAGGCCCCAGAGGGAGCCCATGCATGGGAAAATGCCCAGAGAGAGCTCGTCTATGGGAGAAGGCCTCCGAGGGAGCCCCGACGATCGTATTTCCATATTATGAGAATAGGCCAAGGCCCAGTTGACCGGTGAGAGTGTTGCTGGTGTCCTCGCCGCCCAGTACTGTGGTTACATGTAGATGGATCCATCGCCCAACACGTATATGAATACGAAAGTCACAATCAACGATCTGAATTTAACAAAACACGTATATGAACATGAATATGAATATGTATATGTTGATAATGATATGGATATGTTTATGATAATATGAAAAGGTTTATGATTCTACATGTTTATGAAAATGTTTATGTTTAAAGTTTATGCATCATTATGAAAATATTTTTATTTAAAGTTTATGCATTTTAATGAAAATGATATTTTAAGTATAAGTATTTTTCACTGTTGTATGTGATCTGTATACGTATTATGTTGTTATCAAGATTATGTTGTGTTGAGTCTTTAGACTCTCTAGGTGTGGTTGATGCAGGTGATTATGATAATATGTTAATGGAGGTCTTGATGGTTGACTTTGTTGGACTGAAGGTGCACATAACTCGAGTACCGACGTTAGTTTTCCGCACTAGTTATGAATTATGATTTTAAGTGACGATTAAAGATTTTTTTTACGATGAATTATTTATGAGTGGTTTTGAGAGGTTATAGTATGAGCTTTTTTTTCAAATAATATTTTTAGGTTGGTAAAACGTTTGACGATTTTATGATTTAAAATATTTTCCTTTGAATTTTTAAATGTTAGTTGGATGTTTATTTTTTAAATGCTGATAAGATATTTTAAAGTAATTATATGTATGTATATTTTTAATTATGGAGATTAAGGAGAAAAAAAAATATTTCTAGCACGATTCAAGAAAACGAGTAGCAGACGTTTCAGTTGGTATCAGAGCAAAGGTCCTGTAAAGGGTTGTGCCACTATCACAGCCGGAAAGATAAGTCCTCAAGCCTCAAACTTGTAAGTTTAGATGTTTTATATGATTTTATGATGTTACCTGCATAATTATATGAATCATATGTTTATGTCACATGTTTAATAGCTTGAAGAGGATATATGATTTATATGCTTTAGAATTTTTATACGTGATATGATATGAAATAAGAAAATTTTTGATTTCAACGCATGTTGTCTTTGTGGTGAAATTGGAAAATGTTGATTTTTGGGTTTTAGTATTGACGTTATACTTTTTGGGCCATAAGTTAATCGTGAATATTATGAATACTTTGGGACACGTAGATTTTCTAAAAAAATATTTATGATTCATGGTTACTAGTTGAATTAATTTTTGGGAATTAAACATAAGGAATAAGTATTCGAAGACTTCGGTTATCTTTGAAAGTAAGAAAATGTATAAATTGGGATTTTAAGTTCTGATAAAATGTAAGATTGGTTATGAGAATTGATTTTTGGGTAAATAAGTTTAAAATTATTGAAATTTTTGTTATGGGAAACCTGTAGAATGAAATTAAGAATGCCAATAACATATGTGTTAATCGTAGGACTTTCGAAATCAAGGACCAAATGAGATAATTTTGAGGAAATTAAGAAAAATTTTGCAATTATTGAGGAATTTGGGAACTAGTTTAACAATAAGTGAGAATTGAATGGTGTAAACGATAGGAATTTTCGTTGATTTAGGCTTGTAAGAATATTTAGAACCTTGGGACATCTTGGTTATAACGTTATAAGGAATGTTAATCAAGGGATTTTAATGATAAATCGATATTAAGCTTAAAAATCTAAGAATTTGAAGGTGAGTTTGGGATTTTAAGATTGAAATTTGATAGGTTGATGAACATTTTGGGTATAAAATAAAGAAAATAATATACGATAAGTATGATCATCCATCTTTTAATATTGGAAATTGTAAGAAAAGTTGAAATTCGAGGATATAATAGTGACATCACTAAGTTAATATGGGTCTTTTTAAGTTGCAATTCGTAAAATAAGGATTTAGAAGAAAATTTTAATTGGGATCAAGGAAACGTGAGGACGTTCTAGAACTTAAGTTTTATCAGAGTAGCGCAGCGGAAGCGTGGATTTTTTGGATACTAGAACTGAATCTAAACTTTGGGTTATCAAGGATAAGCGAATTTCGAGGACGAAATTCAATTTAAGGGGGGAAGATTGTAACGCCCCAAAAATTTGAAGGTCCACGCGAACCACATGCATACGAGTTATTAAATTCTTTGTGTATTTTAATTAAATGTTTTAATTGCATGAATTAATTATGTTGTGCATATTTGCATGTTTAAAATATACTTTTCTACATGGTTGCATAAAAATATATTTTTAAAGGTTATTCGAGTTGCGATCGAGGAACGGAGACCGAGGGTTGAAAAATAGAAAATGATTTATTAAATAATTGTTTTTAATTATTTAAATTAAGGGTGATGCTTTTTCTTATTTTTGAAAATATGGGGTTTTGAGGTGATTTTATACGCCTGGACGTAATTTTTATCGGTGTTGGATTTTCAACAAAAATATGAACGTTTTGGCAATCCGGTTAATAAATTCACAAACTTATTTAAGCAAAATTATTTTTAATATTTTAGTTAATCTCTAATGAGCTTAAATGGGCCTAATTAATGTCTTAATGGGCCAAGACTTAATTAGTGTTTGATTAACTATATAATATACTAACCTACTCCATAATTCACCCCACAATTTTATTTAAAACTCTCGCCCCACACCCCTTTGCAATACAAATTCTTTCTCACAAAAAGACGCGGCACACACCAGCAGTATCAAGGGAAAAGCTTCAATTATTTTCAAGGGATTTCTAGCCAAGTCCGTTCGTCGTCGTTCTTCGCAAACATCAACGTTTTTTTCTGCGTAAAATACGCAGAGGCACTTCATATTTCTTTCCCTCTAACATCTATCACACCATATTATTTATTTGAGCATGTTTTGAATGAAAACAAGTTACAAATCTTTTTATTTTCGCACATACATCCTAGGTGGTTTTTAAAACATGTTTTTTGATCTAAAAACCATGAAATTCATGTACCTAAGGGGCTGCCATGTTAGGAGTATAATTAGGGATGTTTACACGAAGCTTTAGGTTCATAAAACCCAACCAAAACATCGCACAAACAGGTATAAAACAATTCGGGACCGAAATCAAAACGTCTTGATCGTAGGGGCTCGGTTGATGGGGAATTGTCGCTTGGCTTGGGATGGGGTTGGACCATGGCTGGGCTTGAGTCAGGTATGGGTCAGGGGAAGAGTCCTAGCCACGCTAGGACTCGAGACTAGGGGCTGGGAGGAGTCCTTGTCAACAAGGACTCCCACCCGAGAGGCCGAGGGAAATCATGCGCAGGGTGTTGCTGCTTTTGCAGGGAGGAAAAGCTCGGCCAGGGGGCTATGGGATGGGCTAGGTCGACTCTTTAGGGTCCTAGGAGGGTGCTTGAGGGGCTGGTTTAAGGGCTGGTCCGTTGGTTAGGTGGCTAAGCAAGAAAACAAGAGCCCTTGCAAAGTGGGTCTTCTTGGCTGTGTTTCTGCAGCTATGTTGTGGCTTCGGTTTTAGGAGTTGGGGTCGAGGCTTATGGGTTCGAAGGGTGCAGGGGGCCCCTAGAGGGTCTGGTCATGAGTGGGTGCAGGGTGGCTCGACGTGGCTCTAGCCGAACATAGAAAACGTGATGGAGGCACTTGGGAGGCAGCATGTGCGCAGGTTAGGTTTCTGAACTCAGGTGGCTTCGCTGCTGGGTTCTAGTGGTTGGGCTGGTCTGGGCTGGGTCTGGGCGTGGTCCAGGGAAGGTTATGGTCAGGTAGGCTCGGTAGTGGCTCGGCTGGAAGTGTCCTAAGGCAACTAGGAGTCCTAGATATGCTAGGAAGCACTCACGCACACACACATGCAATCGGGCCTAATGTCCAGCAGGTATTTGAGCAGGCCAGGGCTGGTCTTTGTCAGAAGGGTGCCTAGGTGGGTTGGCACGGGTTTGGCTCTAGGTGGCTCGGGCGAGTCTCGAGTAAATTGGGAGATGGTTCGGGTGGTTCGATAAGGTGTCTATTTCAAAAATTAAAAGGCAAAAAATGAATCCATGGGTCCACGGGTGTGTATCATGATTTGGAAGGGTATAATAAATAATAAAAATACTATGTTTAAAATTTGGGATCAAAATAACGAGTTTTGAATTTATCAGGGATTTAATCGCCGCACGAAACGCTAATTAACGAATTAATTGAAAAGCCTAGTTTTATGTTTTATAAAATTATGAAAAATTATATTTAAACTCAAATAATTATTATAAGTCTAAGTTTTTAATTTGAGAATTTTATATTAAGGTTTGGTTTAATTCGGGATTATAACGCATTAATACGACACATTTAAAGATTAAATTAAAAGTCCTCTATTTAAGCTAAATAAAAATATGAGAAAATTCATGTAGGCTGAAATAATTATTTGGGACATGTTAGAGTCAACGGAATTAAGAAAAAGTCAAAAACGTAAAATTTTACGTCTAGGGGTAAAACGGTCTTTTCACACCTAAAAATTAGTAAACGTCATGGCAGTGTCTTGAATGTTGTTTTATATGCTAATATGATTATTTATAATTTTTATGGATGTTTTCATGACTTAATATGCCAAAAAGTTTATTTTAAATGTGTATGATTTAAATATTTGCTTTAAAAGTTTATGATGTTAAAATGTTTATTTAAAACGTGTATGGCTTGTTAAGGATTTTTAAATGTAAAAATGTTGGTTTTAAATGTTTATAAATTTTTATATGTTAAATTATGATGTTTAAATGATTATCGATTTTTATGATTTAATATGGAAATTAAAAGACATGTTGCATGCTTGGTTTCGAAAAATCAAAATGATACGTATATGCATGATTTTTATTAAGTGATGATAACATGTTGAAGGACTTGAAGGGATTTTGACTAATACAATGATATGTTGGAGATATCGTGAGGGTTATGGTCCAGTGAGAGCCCGACGATCATATTTCCTTGGATACGGATATGTATATGTATATGATGATGTGCTTTGGGATAACGTGAGGGAAAAAGGCCCTAGAAGGAGCCCATTTTTGGGAGAAGGCCCCAGAGGGAGCCCATGCGTGGGAAAAGACCCAGACGGAGCTCGTCTATGGGAGAAGGCCCAGAAGGAGCCCGTCTATGGGAGAAGGCCTCCGAGGGAGCCCCGACGATCGTATTTTCATATCATGAGGATAGGCCAAGGCCCAGTTGAATGGTGAGTGTGCTGCTGGTGTCCCTGCTGCACAGTACTATGGTTACATGTAGATGGATCGATCGCCCAACACGTATATGAACACGAAAGTCACAACCAATGATCTGAATTCAACAAAACATGTATATGAACATGAATATAAATATGTATATGTTTATGATGATATGGATATGTTTATGATAATATGAAAAGTTTTATGATTCTGCATGTTTATGAAATGTTTATGTTTAAAGTTTATGCATCATTATGAAAATGTTTTTATTTAAAGTTTATGCATCTTCGTGAAAATGATATTTTTAGTATAAGTATTTTTCACTGTTGTATGTGATCTGTATACGTATTATGTTGTTATCAAGATTATGTTGTGTTGAGTCTTTAGACTCACTAGGTGTGATTGATGCAGGTGATTATGATAATATGTTAATGGAGGTCTTGATGGTTGACTTTGCTGGACTGAAGGTGTACATAACCCGAGGACCGACACTAGTTTTCCGCACTAATTATGAATTATTATTTTAAGTGATGATTAAAGATATTTTTACGACGAATTATTTATGAGTGGTTTTGAGAGGTTATAGTATGAGCTTTTTTTTCAAATAATGTTTTTAGGTTGGTAAAACGTTTGACGATTTTATGCTTTAAAATATTTTTCTTTGGATTTTTAAATGTTAGTTGGATGTTTGTTTTTAAAATGCTAATAAGATATTTTAAAGTATTTATATATATGTATATTTTTAATTATGGAGATTAAGGAGGAAAAAAATTTTCTATCACGATTCAAGAAAACGAGTAGCAGACGTTTCACTGGCTAGTACACCTTTGGCCACCATATCTGCCCGCAACTGAAATTCATACTTCAGCTCCTTTTTGGATCAGATACCTTTATCTTCTTCCCATCAGCAGATAGAAGTGTCAGCATTTCCTAAATATCAGAACTCTTCACTTCAGAAAAATGAGAAAGACCATCTGAAGGCAGTTGGAAGATGGTGCTGAAGGATTCTTCATCAATAATCAGCAACTTGCTGCTGACAGTCGTTGTGATTTTCCCATCAGCGAAGACGAAGCTGTTGTCATAAAAGTCTTGAATATTCTTGGAATAGATTTCTTGAGTTGATGACCCAAGAAAGTTTTTCAATCCAACTGCTTCCAGCTTGAGAAAGACACTTCGAATGGCTTCGTCCTTTACAGAGAGAACTGAGTCGAAGTCAGTGGCAATTGAATTAAGAATGTAAGCAGGTACTTGACTTTCCATTGCTGAAAGCTTGAAGATCTGCGATGAAGAAAATCTTTAAGTGTTTGATTTGCTTTGAAAGTTGAAATGCTCGTAAAGAAACTGAAATGAACCGGGCCCAATTATTTATGTTGGTGACTGTTCAAATTTTTGGACACGTGTCAGTCAAATATTAATTGAGTTAAAAGCGTGCGAAAGTGTAATGTAAACGTGAAATAAGATTCAGTTGGACTATGTGGGGCCATGTTACCAATCACTATTCAATGAATGACACAATTAAATATGTAATTTTAACAGTCACATCACTTAATGTGGATGATCAGTCAACTTATATGATAAGACCAGTTAACTTAATAACTGAGTGATCAGTTGAGAACTAAACAGTTCAGTTGAAGACCAACATACAATTGTCTTATCAGTTAACCAATTTTAAATCGACATTCCCATTAAATAAATGCATATAACTAAAAGAGAGTAAGAGACTCTTATCCTCGATGAATTAATTGCATTCGATTGATTGATGTCTCTTCATCTTCATCTGTTTCTTCAGTTAGAGTCTATCTATAAATAAGATCAAACTTATTAGATACAAAACATTTAAACAGATAATATTAATCAAGTGCAGATGGACAAAGCAAGCAGTTCCAATAGGCTCAATCCTGCAGAAAGGCTTTCATTCGTGAATGTTGGAAGAAAGATATCGAAGACTTTGTCTTTGATAAAGTAATGTCCACCTTGATGAAGATTCATGATCTGCAAACTATCCACAGAGATAGATTAGTTGCCACTGATGAACAGAAGGCAACTGAAATAAAATATAAACGTCATCTCTCCGTCGTTCATAATTCAGACCTTGTAACTGATGAAGGTCTATACTACCTGATGCTCATCAAATAGTGTTAGAAAGAATTGTTTTTTCAAAGGGCTATAGAAGAATTTCCTCCGATGAGATGTCTAGTTGGATGTCCCTTTGGCTATATGCAGTCGAAAGGGAACTGAATCGTGTAATAGCAGATACGTTTTATCAATAAAATTACTATTATGATTCATTTCTATATTCTTTTTGCTTACTAACTGATAACAGTTGACTGACATAAAATAATGAAAATAGTATAAAGTCAAGTAAACAATTTTCCCTTAAATATATTGCATAAGTATAAGAGAATTCTTATCCTTGGAAGATGAATCGTCAGAGATAACAAACGCATCTCTTCAGATGACTCGAAGCTTATCTATAAATAAGAATGAAATGGTAAGTCACAAGATCAGTCGAATATTTTAACAGATAATACAAATTACAACAACAACAAATGGACGCAGCAAGAAGTTCACAGCAACAGGATTTGGCTGAGGAATTTAAGTGATCCATTGAAGCTTCTAGAAAGATGAAGATTGAAGACCTTCTCTTTTGAGAAGACAATGTAGACCTGGACAAAGATCCAGGATCTGCAGTCCTTCCGAGAGGAGGGACTGGTCGCCACTAGAAAGCGAATGACAACTGAAATCAGTATAAGTGGCGTCTCAGCGTTGCTCATGCTTCAGACATCTTCTCAGACAAAGGTGTCTACAATCTGATGCTTCTCAAGGAGCAGAAGACTGAAAAACATTGCTTTTTCAGATGAGTTCATGAGAACTGCCACAGGCAGGTTATCTGCATGGATGACCTCCTGGCTGAATGCAGTAGAAAGGAAAATAAACAATGTAATAGCTACACGTTTCTATTAATAAAAAGTTGATTTCAGTCAATGTTTGTATATTCTTTACTGCTTTATTTACTTCTTCAATCTAACATATACTAACTGAATAACAATTAGTAACAACTGAATAACCACCGACTAACAACACTAATTGACATAAAATATTGCAACTAATATTAAGACAAATCAATTAAACCAAGAATATTACGAAAGTAAGAAAACTTAGTCTCGGGTAATGGCTTGGTGAAGATGTCAGCTGTTTGTTGTTCAGTTGATATGTACTCCAGCCTGATTGCCTTATTTAGAGCATGGTCTCTGATGAAGTGATGTTTGACATCAATATGTTTGGTCCTGGTGTGAAGAACTGAATTATATGTGATCGCAATCGTGCTTGTATTGTCACAGAAGATCGGTGATTCTTCTACAATGACTCCATAATCTTTCAGTTGTTGCTGAATCCAGAGCAGTTGAGCGCAGCAGCTTCCAGCAGCTAGGTATTCTGCTTCAGTTATGGAAGTTGCTATGGATGTTTGCTTCTTGCTGAACCATGAAATCAGTCTGTCTCCTAGAAACTGACATGATCCACTGGTGCTTTTACGATCAAGCTTACATCCTGCATAATCTGCGCCTGAATAGACAACTAAACTAAAAGATGATTCATTAGCATACCATAAACCCACATTTTGTGTGCCTTTAATATATTTCAATATGCTTTTAATAGCTGAATAATGCGAATGCTTAGGATCAGCTTGAAATAAAGCACACATGCAAACAACAAATACAATATCAAGACGACTAGCAGTTAGGTATAATAAAGAACCTATTAAACCTCTGTACAGTGACTTCTCAACTGATATTCCTCCGTCATCTTTATCTAATTTAATCGATGAGCTCATATGAGTATTTGTGTAAGGTCCAGGAATTTAAATCACGTAACGTGAATGTATGCAATCTAGGGATTTATTTAATTATGGGTTTAATTATTTTTATGCATTTTATGCATAATTATTGCATGGTAGAATTTATTTCATGAAATTTTAAAGGTTCATGCATATTAGATTTTTAAGGTGCATTTCACGCTTGAACGAGTAACGGAGACCGGAGAATTATCAGGAAAATTATTTTTACTACATGAATAATTTTTATTAATTAATTTAAGGTGTTTTAAATGTATTTTTCAAGTAATGGGTTTTGTTGGGTATTTTTACCCGCCAGAGCATATTTTTCAGCGGTACGCAAATTTTATCGAATCAGAGGACATTTTGAGGGTTCGGATAATATTTTCAAAAATTTTCAAAAACGAAATATTTTTCGGGGGTGTGTTTGGATTTAATGGTCCTATTTTTAAGCTTTTTGGGGTTAAAATCCTTTTTAACTTTTAATTAACAATTTAGGGCCCATTAGCTTATTGTTATTTATTTAAATAATGATAAAAACCCTATTAACCTAAACCTAATCTAGTAGCAGCCGACACCCTCGCCTTTCACTCTCATCCCCTCGGTTTTCAACAAGAATTCACCAAGGAGGCTTCGGCTATTGCTTGTTCTTTCAAAAAAAATTCTTCCAGCACTCGTTCTTCGATCTTCTTGCGTATATACGTCATCAAGGCAAGCTTTGTATCATTT
Organism: Primulina huaijiensis; assembly: GCF_012295235.1. NCBI lineage: Eukaryota > Viridiplantae > Streptophyta > Magnoliopsida > Lamiales > Gesneriaceae > Primulina > Primulina huaijiensis. The sequence goes on along the minus strand of NC_133310.1, from coordinate 15,811,176 downwards.
TTTTCACATCATACATGTTTTATATGCCGATGATTGTTTTCTTGCATTAAAATTTTCGATCCACCCATATGCATAGGAAAGATTCGAGTTTCATGCGTTTTTATTGCTCCCCATGTGTTGTACTCACGTTTTTCCCTGAATTTGTGCAAGGGGACACCGGCTGTTGTTCATTAAGGGGCAGCATATGTTGGGATTTATGCTGTCAAGGGGCTTGTGGTGCGTAGGGGTTGCCACCGGGGAGAAACCGAGCGCTTGACTCGTCTTTTTGCTTTGGGGATGGGGCTGTCAAGAGGTTAGAGGTAGGCGGTGGTGCAAGGGCTTCTCCCAAGCCTCGGACCGGACCCTGGTGGGTCTAAGTCGTGGCGCGTATTTCAATTAAATAGTTTAATTGCATGGATTAAATATGTTGTGCATGTTGACATGTTTAAAATATATTTTTCTACATGGTTACATTAAAATATATTTTTAAAGGTTATTCGAGTTGCGATCGAGGAACGGAGAGCGAGGGCTGAAAAATAGAAAATATTTTTATTAATTAATTGTTTTTAATTATTTAAAATATGATTGATGCTTTTTATTATTTTTTAAAATAAGGGGTTTTGAGGTGATTTTATACGCCGGGACGTAAATTTTATCGGTGTTGGTTTTTCAACAAAAATACAAATGTTTTGGCAACCCGGCTAATAAATTCAGAGTTGAGCCGTCAGGGTCGCAATTTCCCTAGCTTGATTGTCAATCGTGAGCTGTCGCATGAGAAGAGCAGATTGAGTACGAGTACGGGGAGCAGCCATTTCCTAGAATAAATCGAGGTAAAATTTTAGAATAGCATCAAGTAACTTTTTAAAGGATAGAATGGTAAAAGTGCAAAATTTGGCTTGGAACAAAGATTTTTGTGAAATTTTCAATTTGAGGAAATTTGGAACTGTAGAAAGATCGAAGGAGATATAATTTGAATTTCTCAAAGAAAATTATGGAAGGATGAGATGATAGCGCAAGACGTGAATGGATTTGATTTGTAAGATTGTTTCAGATAGGAATGCATTAGGCTTTTGCCTTCGTCAAATTTATCTATCAAAATCCCAACGAGATTATGAACCTGACGGTTCTGATACCACTTAAATGTCACGCCCTGGGGGCCAATGCATCGGTGACATCCGACATTGTTATATAACAATAAACCTCGTAGCCAATAACCATTCTTTTTCATAAATAACTATTGTCTTATACAATGATAATGGAATCTAAATTACATCAATAATGTTGCAGAAGCGAAATACAAAAGTTGTAATACTGAAAGTAAACGAATGGTCTTCGGTCCTTCACTCTTATCACCATCCCCAGAACATCTCATGTTCCTCATCTTCAGTTGTTCCTCATTCCTATCTGGGAAGAGATGTAAAGGGGTGAGTGTTTTAAGAAACACTAGGCAAGTGGGGGCCGATCGATTATCACAAATAAATATAAAGATAAATTTAAAATCCATATTGTAAACAGATTTTAAAAACTTATTATATCGATCAGAACAGAATCAAAATCGAAAAGTGAAACAGAGCTTATCAAAACAAATCAGAACAGATCAAATCAGAACAAACGAAACACTTTTATTCATCTCGTTATCCATGGTCAAATTGTCCCATGTATGTTAGTCATCTAAGGGGTGAGACCAGAACACAGTTTTATACCCACTGATAGAGGCCAGACATAATTTACAATCGTCGTTCCATATCCAACTCGAATTGTAACAGTGCACCACAAAATCAGATTTATCAAACAACACTTATCAGAATTGTGAATGGACTCAGCAGAATCGAAGAAAATCGAAAACAAAATGAACATATTGTATATCGATCGAGATTTTAAAAGATATTTTAGAATTTTTCCAAAGTAATTAGACACACTTATGAGCATGTCATGAAAAAACTTATGCAAAGGTTAACTTACAAGGAATTATATAACAAATCCCACTTACAGTGTTTTGGAAGCTGTGATTCGAAGTTCGCTTAAACTTGGAGAAATTGTGACCGAACTCAGACAGGAACCTACCAACAATGTGGACAACAATTCACAGCACGAAATAGCTGGAACAACTCTTCTTTCTTCCTCCTTGATTGCATCGGCCGAGAGTTGCTTTGATAGGGAGGGGCCAAAATTTTGGAGGCTTTTTGGGAGAGATTTTTGTTGCACTTTCTTCAGCATATGATGCCTTATTTGTAGGTGCAAGAATTCCTTTTCATATCTCTTTTTTGGCCACCCCTTGTAGTCCAAGGAATACCATCAATGTGGTCAAACTTTATCCATACTCAAGGGTCAATTTGGTTAACTCAAGGGTCATTTATTGTATATTAATTTGTCCAATATTTTAGCTCTTCTCTTAGCTGCGTTTTTTGTTCTTTTAGGACAATAAGGGATTAGCTTCCTTGAGCTAAAATATTGGGTTCATGAGCTAGGGTTTTACTCTTCCGGTGATAAAGCTTCGATTATTGTGGTTTCTCATAGCATAGATTCCTCTTGACCTAATCTTAAAGCTTTTGAGTTGATCCATCTGCCCAAAAATAAGGGGTTGTCGGTAGATCAAGCAGCTCTTGCCTATGCACTAGCCATTGAAGAGACATTTTGGAAACAAAATGCATTCTCTTGATGGTTGTTTGAAAGTGAAAAGACTACTAGATTTTTCCATAACATGGTTAAAAAAAGATGGCCATCTACAAGATCTACAGAATTTGGAATGATGATGAATATTTAGAAAATCCATTGCAAATTCAAGAATAAGGAGTTCAATTATTTGAAAGTCTTCTAACAGACAAAGACATGGCTTTAAATCAGTCTAACCTTGATATTATTCCAAAGATTGTTCAGGATGGGGACATTGCTTGACTTATGGATTTTCCCCTAGAAGAGGAAATCAGGAAGGTTTATTTTCTCTATGTCAGCGGATAGTACAACAATTCTAGATGGGTACTCCGGTCAATTCTTCATTCTTTGTTGGGATATCATCAAGGAGGAAGTTGTTCAAACTTGTTAGGATCGATTGGACGAGTGAAAGTGTTTGGAAGGGGGGGTTGAATAAACACATAACGATTTTAAAATCATTTCGATGGGGTGAATCACTTTAGTGATAAACTAAATTCAATAATCTTGTTGTGAATGTCTATCAGTTAATGTAAAGTGCGGAAATAAACTGAAGAATAGATTGAATACTTGAGAAATAAAGAACACGAAGATTTATGGATGTTCAGAGACTTCAAATGCTCCTATGTCACCCCTTCTATCTCAAGGATAGGATTTTTACTAAAAAACTTTGATTAATACAGAAGCAATGATAACCCACTTCAGTTTGGACTTAACACTGCCAAACTGAAACTCTTAGTATCAATACAATATTATCAGTACGCAACTGATGTATTTTTCTACGCACAACTGATATCAAAAGATCGAATATGTTAACAGTAAGTGTTTGTGCTAGTGCTCGAAATATAGCTTGAAAGCTACGAATATATCTGATAAGCGTGAGCTTTGTATAACTGAGCTTTGAAAGCTTTAATTCGAAAGTTTACTCGTAATGAATGTGCGCAGAGTTCTTGATCAGTTGGTAACTATTGTTGTTGTGTGTCACTCTTCTTCAGCTGATCGTCTCAGCTATTTATAGACTTTGCTTCCAACAGTAATATTGAATGTATTTGAATAATTTATATCTGTTGCTTTGTCCTGAGTAGACACATTACCATTCTTCTGACAATCGTACACTGTGACATTTCTGATATGCGGCGCTCCCACAGCAAGTTACAGTTTGCTTTGTATAAATTTTCGGTTGTTGGCTACGCTCTTTAATTGATGACGTGTCAATCTGATTTGTCAGTGGACTGTTTATAGCCGATAGGATTAACTGATTGCTGTGTAACTGATCAGTCTTAGATGATCGTCCAGTTTACTGAACAGCTTCAGTTAGCTTTGATCAGTTCAGTTGCCTTTGATTATTTGCGCATTAATCTTCAGTTCGGACAACATTCAGTTACATATCTTCAGTTTGGTTACCTTCAATTGTCTTGATCAGTTCTTCAATCTTTTCACGCTCAATTTGTCAAACTCTGAAATTAAGATTCCAACAATTTCTTCCTTTTAGGTGTTTGACAAAACTTAGAATTTATGAATTTATTAAACTAAACTTTTGTAGATAAAATAATCTTTCATTGAAAAATCTTTCACTGTAGAGATTCGTACAAAGAGTGAAAGAATAAAAGAATGTCTTCTAATTGAATGAAAGAATTCTGCCAATCAAAGAATAACTTGATAGAGATTGTCTTCTAACTGATCTTTATTTCTTAGCTCTTTTATCATCGGGTTCTTGATCAATTGGTTGACTTGGTCTTTTCTTAGATAGATGTTGCTGCTCTTCTTGTTGTTGCTGCTCTTATTCCCCCTTTTTATCAAAACCGCCAAATTTATTTGATAAAGTACGGACTTCTAAAGTGACTTGGGATATAGCATTTAACATTTGTTCCTGCATCAATTCTATTCTCTTTGTCATGCTTGTGTGTAGGAAATCAATCATATTGGTAAGCATGCCTTGAGCTTGGAAGAGAGCTGGAACTGTCACTGTCCTTTTTCAATTGATCCATTTGGAGAAATAATTCAGTAATGTCTTTGGTAACCTAGTTAAGGCTCTTCAAAGTACTTTTCTTCATAGAATCAATCTTCAACGTATGCAGCAGTTGGGTTGACTTAATATCAGAAATAGTTGAGATAAGATTGTGCAAGCTGGACTGAATTTCTTCGATCATAATATCAGTAGCCACTGGTATTTCAGGAGACAGGGTTTCAGATGTTTCTTGTTCTTTTTCCTTGTCTTCTTTATTGAAAATAACCAAGGCCAAATTTGGTGATACAGTCTCAGCTTGAGCTATTTCTTCAAATGTTTCCTTATGAGGATCTTGAACTGAGGAAGAGGGCTGATCAGCAGTAGAGCTGGTTGGCTCTTCAGTTGGCACTTGCACATCTTCAATTTGGACTGAGTGCAACTGAGCCATTTCAGCTGGATTATGTTGTTCAGTCGTGGCAGCCGACTGAACTGGTTCTTCTTCTACTTGTAACACAGCCTCTGAGGCTGGTTGTTCTTCAGTGCTCTGGTCTTCAACTGATGGATCAGTTGTAAGATTCAGCTGGATGTCAGTGGCAACTGATTGTATCACTTCGTCTACATTGACCAAAGACAAATCAGCATCTGTGTGTAGTTGAATGATTTCTTGGATGACTCTGACTGATTAGTTGAAGGTTCAGCTTGATCCCCTGAGGTGGGACTTTGGGAATTTACTGGAGTATACAACTGTTGATCCATTTCCCAAGCTTTGATCTTCATCTGCAACAAATAGAGATTCAAGTCCAGCTGCTGAAACACTGTCCTGTCGTTGTAGGCAGTTGGACTGGTAGGATCATAGTTCATGTGTAGCTGATCTGTGACTTCAGCTAGCTTCTTGACACGCATCATCAAATAAATAAGTCCTCCTCTCCAGCGCTTGTGCAATGGTGACAGCCTTCACTGTCTTCAGAATGATTGTTTCCAAGGTGATGAGAGATGCTCTGACGTGGCCCGTATTTCGTATTTGTAAATTTGAGGAATTATTTAAAATTTTTCTTAGTAAAAATAAATAACATGCCTCATTCATAAGGTAAAATGATAAAAAGTTTAATGTTAAAATAGCAGCGGAAGTAAATATTTGTTTCAAACAACTTAAAATAATTCATCGTGATAAATATGAGTTTGCATAATAATGATAAATAAACTGAAGCATGAGTTCCTCGGGTTCCTACTACTGCCAACCCAAGCTAGCTCACTGGTCCCCGCCCTCGGTCTCGACCTCATCAGTACCTACAACAATCAAGTCTAGTGAGTCTAAAGACTCAGCATGCATATATCATGAATAACAAGTACATATATCATAAAATCGCATGCAACGTAAAAATATCATATCGTAAAGCGTAACGTAAAAATCGTGGCATGAGTAATTATAAATACGTGCATAACTGAAAATCTTACGTAAAATGTTTACTCGATATAGCCCTGTCATAACATAGCATATCATAATTTTCCTGTAGAGATAATGTTCTACGCAAGTGGCCCACAACTCTCATAACATAACGTGAGCGCCTAATCAGACTAAACCATAGTATACTGGGGGTAGAGATCATCACAGCCCTTGGACTGGATATCCGTACCCATACATAATCATAAATCGGCCGTAAGTCACCGGGTGAAGCAATCCCATAAGCGTAAGGTGGCCACAAAACATATCGCATGTATCTCAAAAATAAACATTTTATATTTTATGCACGTAATATAATTAAAATCCTGTTTTTATTTTACCAATTGTGTTGGATCGTTCCCAGGCTCGTTACGACCTAATTCTAACATGAGGGACATGCAAATAACTTAACTTGGCCAACCCTTCCAAAAATCGAATAAAAAACGAGACAACTACGCCCAACAAACTTAGTATCCAGCCATGGCTTTTCACCAACCCGAACCAACATCAAACCATCGTTTAGCCATGATTAAAATACTCTTAAAATATTGGAAAACATAACCATAGGGCTACAATACACGAAAATAGTGAATGGAGGCCAAAATCAAGAAACGCTCTTTCGAGAGTCACTTTGGCACATTGCACTGTAAATTATCGTACGACCTCTAAATTTAACGAAATCATGAACGGCCAAAAACACAACCTTTCTAACTTAGTAAGGTATTGTCCGGTCCAAGGCCATAGGCTAAAAGCCAACCGAGAACTCAAACAACACCTCTGAACCGAACCCCAAGCTGATGTCCAATTACCGCAACAGCGCTTGTGCTTGCATAGCTTCGTTTGCAAGGCTATTGGCCATTGGGACTTGAACCACCGACCAGAGCCTCTTACCAACATCCTAATGTATGATTTGAACCATGGCTAAGGACCCTAGGCCAGCCACAATCCAAGCCACACCCGAAACCACGCCACACTCCCACCCGAGAGCCAAGCTGTGCATGCGTGGGGGTGTAGCGCTTCTCTTGCTGTCTTGGTCACTCCAATGGCCATATGATCTACCATGGCTTTATCTAGACATCATGAGGTATTTTATGAATCATGGCTAAGAGCTAGAAGCCAACCAAGATCCATCCAACAACATAAAAGTCGAAACTACTCACACAAAAACAGAAGTAAAATCGAAGGGGCTGTCTTGTGTTGTTTGTTTTAAAACCGATGGGACCATGAACCAAGCCATGAAAGGGCATCTTGGTCATGTCCTAGACATGTCAAGCAGGGGTTCTAACCATGGCTACAGCCCTTAGGGCAGCCAAGGTCCGAACTCTCCCTTAGACAAACAACAAGGAAAAAAAATCGAGACTCATAAATTGCAATAAGAAGAGTTGCGGTCAAAAATTGTTTTTCTGGGGTGAATGGCATGCAACCAATGGACTAATCCCTTTCTAACACACTCTATAACATGACCATAAGCAGCCTTGAACGTCTGGAACGAGACAACCCCTGAAATCAAAAGAAACAATACCAAACGTGAAGCATGAAGGGAGTCGAAAATTCTGCACAGATTTTATTTGAACATTGCTATCAAGTTTCGGTTTTTGGCTGATAAAATCATGAGAAAATATGGTTTGAAAATATGTATATGACTTGATTGAAGAGAAAAGAATGATATAGACATGCCTGGAAATTTTCGTTCGAAAAGAAAACAAACTAGACGACGAAACGGCGCGGCGGAGACGGAGTTCTCTTTTCTTGTTTTACTTTTCTCTCTTATTTTTCCTTGATGGCTCACGATTTTTTTCTACTGAATAAGCTCTGGAATTTCGAGAATGAGGAGAGGGAAATGGCTAGGAGGTGAATGAGGAAGTTGCAAAATAGATGGGAGATTTGAAAGGCAAGATACAACCTTTCTATCCTAGAGTTTGATAGATATGGAATGATGTGATAAATTGATGGATTGAGGGGAATTAGGGGAGGTGATGGCCGATTTCTTGGTGTCTAAAGTAAGGGAGAATATTGCTTAATTATTAAATATTGGTGAATTAAATTGAATGGATTATCTTCCAAGAAAAGATAAGGAAATAAATTTAAAATGGTGAGTTGTCAAACTTTTTAAATCTTCTAATGGGGTGGCCAAATTCTACAAATAAAATGGAGGGAAATATTGCTTAATTATTGAATTTTATCTCCTAAAAGTTTTTAAACACTAATTATGTTAAGTTACAATTACTTAAATAAAATAAGCCTAGATTAACTTATATCAATTGGTCACATATTTTAATTTAGGCTTTTAATTAAATTATTGGACATAAAAGAATTTATTTACTATTTATCTCTAATAAATTAAATAAATCCTTAAACCTTCTTTTTACCTTAAAATAAATTATTTTTTGACTTAAATTAAATTTAGGAATATTTTCCTGTCATTAAATTTTATTTTAACACTCCAACTCCAGTCCGGCATCACTTACTTAACTGAAAAGATAAAAACTAAAATACTGCGTAAAATAAATAATAATAACTCAACCAATTTTAAAAGAATGAATTTAAATCCTCATACATAAAAATCATTTTAATTTAAATAATAGTAATTATGCATGGCTTATACGTAGTGTGATTTATCGGGTTCTACATGCTCAGCCCAGAGGTGGTGGAATCCACATCTCGAATCACCACACCCTTTGGTCTGGCTACGGTGATGAGTGGTGCTCTCACTACAACTGGTTTCAGTTTCTTACCAGATTCGGTGATAATATTCTTTGGAGGAGCAGTTGGAGGAGGTTGCTGAGGTTCATTTGAAGATGCAATTGGAATTGCCCTGATAGGTATGGCAATGATAGGCCGTTCCGCTCTAGTTGGCTTCAATCTTTCAGCTGGGACAGTTTCCATAGCAGCAATTGGCTTGATATTTTGGGACCTTGACTTCTTTATGATTTTCGGAGAAAGGGGTTTCTCCGATTAAGTTCCACTGACTATCAATTTCCTTTTGATTGTCTTTTTCTGAGCCAAGTCCTTGGTCATCGCCTTTTGATTGATTTGGGAGCTTCCAGCGTCCCAATCTCCTTCTTGACTATGATTAACTGCTCAGGAGAAATGGCCAACCTTGTCTTTGGCTGCTTAACACTTTTGGCATTAAAGACCTTGAATTTGGATGACTTTTCAGCAAAGTCATGCACCAAGCCTTTGTTATTCAGAAGTTAGCTGAGTGGAACAACAAAACCTTTGGACTGTTTGGAGGATTGAATCATGTTCTTGAAGATGTTGAAAATGATAGCTGACCAGTTCAGTCTCCGTCCATTCATAATAATAGTCATTGCTTGAAACTTTTTAAGGGTGAGGGTAGCAAACGAGTCTGCCTTGGCGAGTACACCCTTGGCCACAATGTCAGCGAGCAACTGAATTTCTGGCTTCATCTCTTTCTTTGTATAGGATACCTTGATCTTCCGTCCATCAGTAGATAACAGCGTCTGCATCTCCTCAATATCAGGAAATTTCACTTAAGAAAAGTTATCTAAGACATCATAAGGTAGTTGAAAGAGAGTGCTGAATGAGTCTTCGTCTATGATCAGCAACTTACTATTGACAGTTGTTGTGATTTTACCGTCAGCAAAGATGAAGTTATTGGCATATAAATCTTGAATCTCCTTGGGATAAATCTCCTGAGTTGATAACCCAAGAAATTTCTTCAGCCCAGCTGCTTCCAGTTTGAGAAAGACACCTCGAACAACTTTGTCCTTGACAGAGAGGACTGACTCGAAGTCAATAGCCATCGCATTAAGAATATACGCGGCTGTTTGGCTTGCCATTGCTGAGTGTTTGAATATCTATGAAGAAGAGAAGCTCTGTGTGTTTGATTTGCTCTGAAAGTTTGAAGTGCTCGTAAAGAAACTGAAATGGAGCGGGCTCAATTACTTATGCTGGAGACTGTTCAAATTTTTGGACACGTGTCAGTCCAAGATTAATTTGAATAAAAACGTGTTTTCGTGTGATGTGTAATTGTGAATAAAAGTCGCTTGGACTACGTGGGGCCACATTACCAATCACTATTCAATGAATGACATAATTAAATTCGTAATTTTAACAGTCACATCACTTAATGTGGAACTTTATCGATAATCAGTTAACCTATATGATAAGATCAGTTAGGTCAATAACTGATTGATTAGTTGAAAACTGAATCAGTTTAGTTGAAGACCAACTGACAATTGTCTTATCAGTTAACCAATTTACAATCGTCATTCCCCTAAATATATGCATAAAATTGAAAATAGAGTAAGAGAATCTCATCGCTGATGAATTAATTGTAGACGGTTGACTGATGTCTCTTCATCTTCTTCTGTTCAGTTGGTTGTATCTGTCTATAAATAAGATCAAACTTATCAGATACAAAATATTTTAGCAGATACTATTAATCAAAAATAGATGGACAAGGCAAGTAGTTCCAGACTATCCAATCGTGCGGAGAGGAATAGGCTGGCAGCAGTAGCAGCGAAGAAAAAGGAAATTGAAGACTTTGTATTCGCAAAAACAATGTCCACCTGGTCAAAGGTTCAAGAGCTGCAGTAGAATGCAATTGAGATTAAGTATAAGCGATGACTCTACGTCATTCATACTTCAGATCTCGCAACTGATGAAGGACTATACTACCTGATACTCATCAAAGAGCAAAGAGTGCTGGAAAGAATTGCTTTCTCAGAGGGCTTCAGAAGAACTTCCTCCGACTAGATATCTAGTTGGAAGTCTCTTTGGCAAGATGCAGTAGATAGAAAACTGAATCGTGTAATAGCAACTCGATATTATAAATAAAATTTCTATTTTGCTCATTGCTATTCATTAATTTTTACTGTTATGTTCTTTCTGCAAACTAACTGATAACAACTGACTAACAACAAAAATAAATAATAAAGCGAATAATATTAAGAAAAATCAATTAAGCCAAGAAAATTCGGAAACTAAGAAAACTTAGTCTCGGGAAGTGGCTTAGTGAAGATGTCAGCTGCTTGTTGCTCAGTTGATATGTACTTCATTCTGATTTCCTTCTTGAGAGCATGATCTCTGGTGAAGCGATGTCTGACATCAATATGTTTGGTACTTGAATGAAGAAGTGGATTATATGTGATCGCAATCCTGCTTGTATTGTCACAGAAGATTGGTGATTCTTCTGCAACAACTCAATAATCTTTCAGTTGTTGCTGAATCCAGAGCAGTTGAGTGCAGCAACTTCCAGCAGCAAGATATTCTGCTTCAGTTGTGGAAGTTGTTATGGATGTTTGCTTCTTGCTGAACTAGGAAATCAGTCTGTCTCCTAGAAACTAACATGATCTACTGGTGCATTTACGATCAAGCTTACATCCTGCATAATCTGCATTTGAACAGCCAACTAAATTGAAAGATGAGTCATTAGCATACAATAAGCCCACATTTTGTGTTTCTTTAAGATATTTCAATATGTGTTTGGTAGATGAATAGTGTGATTGCTTAGGATCAGCTTGAAATCTAGCACACGTGTAAACAACAAACACAATATCAGGATGGCTAGCAGTTAGGTACAGTAAAGAACCTATTAAACCTCTGTAAAGCGTCGTCTCAACTGATATTCCCCCTTCTTCTTTATCTAAGTTGATTGATGAGCTCATGGGAGTGTGTGCTGCTGAACATGTCCTCATGCCAAATTTCTTAAGCAGTTCCTTTGTATATTTGTTTAACTGACAAATGTACCAGTTTTCAGTTGCTTCACTTGCAGACCAAGAAAGAACGTCAGCTCACCCATCATACTCATCTCAAATTTTTCCTGCATTAACTTGGCAAATTTTTCGCATAATTTGGGGTTAGTTGGCCCAAAAATAATATCATCAACATATATTTGCACAAGTAAAATATGATCATCTCTTGAAAATTTAAACGAAGTCTTATCCACTGTTCCAATAGTAAAATCATGATCAGTTAAGTATTTTGATAAGGTCTCATACCAAGCTCTAGGAGCTTGTTTATTCCCATACAAAGCTTTGTTCAAGTGATAGACATAATCAGGAAGAAATTGATTTACAAAATCTGGTGGTTGTTCAACATACAATTCTTCCTGCAACTGACCATTCAAGAGAGCACTCTTGACATCCATTTGGTATACTTTGAAATCTTTGAAGGAAGTATAGGCGAGGAACATTCAGATTGCTTCAAGTCATGCAACTGGTGCATATGTCTCATCGTAATCAATTCCTTCTTCTTTCATATATCCTTGTGCTACAAGCCTCGCTTTATTGCGCACAACTGAACAATCTTCGTTCAGTTTATTCCTGTAGACCCACTTTGTACCTATAATGGTTTTAGAAACTGGTCTTGGAACTAAAGTCCAGACATTGTTATGGGTAAACTGATTTAGCTCTTCTTGCATAGCATTTATCCAGTTAGGATCAGCTAGAGCTTCATCAGTTTTCTTCGGTTCCAGTTGTGAAACAGATGTTGAATGAACAAATAAATTGAACATTTGGTTTCTTGTTTTTACCGGATCAGATGGATTATCTATCACCAATTCCGATGGATGTGATTTGTTCCATCTCTATTCAGCATTAGTTGGATCGATTTCAGCAACTGGTTCAGTTCGTAACTGACCATTTCCTTAAGTTTCAGTTGTTGCGGTTTCAGTTGATATTTGGATATCATCGTTTTGTCCCACCAACTGATTGTTAGGAACAATTTCTTGTTCAACCATTTGATCCATTATTTCTGGCTTTGGTGTTTGAATGATATTTCAACTTCCAAAAAAAATATTTTCTAGTTCATCAAGTGGTTCTGTAGAGCCCAAAATCAGTACACGTAAATCTCATACATTTATTTAATTGTTAAACTATTTAATCAAATTTAAAGTGATTTTTTTGAGATGCATGATTTATGAAATCGTATTATTTTAAATTATTTATGTTTATGTGATGCACGTTAATTGTTTTCTTGAGTTTCATATTTCAGGCGATTATTCGATGCGGGATCGAGGAAAAGAGACCGGCGACGATTTTGGCAATTTTAAAACGTGGTATTTTATTTTAAGTTAAGAATGAGGCATTTTAAATGATTTATTAAGTTTTAGAATTTTTAAAGTCTAATTTAATTTATTAGGTGATTTTAAGATTTTTAAACTTTTAAAGTTTAAGGCATGTGCATTTTTTTCAAATTTAGGGATGCTAGTAATTTAGTGGAGAAATTGTATTTTAATTATTACGTAAATTGCTTATTATTTTTTTAATTAAGCTAATTAGCCCTTAGTTACCCCTAATTAATCACACACACACACACACACATGTTACACACAATCACACACACTTACATGTTTTTACACATACCATCAGCACACACATTTCATTCCATCTCATTTCAGAATTTTGAGAGCAAAATAAAACCTAGGGTTCTAAGAAAACTCAGCAGCCGCCCCCTCCCTTCAATGATTTCAACAATTCTCGCCTTTTTTCTTCAAGAAAATCGTGCCACGTTCGTTCCGGATCGTCCCTCGCATCTTTCCCGCTTCGGTATCGTCGGTTCAGTAATTTTAAATATCAAAAAGCATGTATATTCTTTCATTTATGCATCGATCTCGTCATAGTATTTGTTTTTATGTTTATTATGCAAAAAAATCCATGTATGTTGTAAAAAGTTTGAGCAAAAATTTGCTGGATCGGTTTTGAAACGATTTTAGATATGAAAAATCAAAATTTGCTGTCATTTTAAATACTGCGACGTTTAGGTGGATTTTCTAGAAAATGTTTCAAGACATAAAACATAGAACTTTTTGATACCTTTGATTTGACAGTAAATTCGAAATATTTGAATAATAAATGAGTGAGTTATGATCATTTTCGTGGGACTGTTCAAACTGCGTTTTTCTGAAAATGCGTTCTTGAAGTTTTAATGTTGCAGGCTTTGTTGGGGATCGACGGGTGATAGTTGCTGCATTTAAGTACATCGAGAGTGATGTTGGGATGATTTTTGGTGTTTCGTTTCATGTCTTTAGGCAATTGTTTGAATTAGAAGTCGTAGGAATTGATTTGGTGTCAAATTTCGTGTTCACGGATTGGGTTGCATCGTTTGTGATACGTAGTTGTTTTGGGGTGTTTGTTGGAGTTTTCTTAAGTACCAGATCATCCTAGGACGGGTCTTGCGGCATTGGTTCATGGTCAATACGATCGAGTTAGAAGGAATAAGCCTTAGGTGTAGTGATTCCTGTTAGTTCGCGTTTTCAGCACCTACACGGACCCGTAGCCGGGCCCTGGCACTGGCTCCGTGCAATTTTTTCTTCAAAATCTGAATTTCCAGCACCTACACGGACCTCGGCACGGACCCTTACACGTGGTCTGTGTCCCTTTTTAAAATTTTTTTTTGGTTTTGTTTTGGGGGTTTGATGTTATGATTTAGTCCGATGATTAAACGAGATCAAGTCCCGAAAGATTTAGAACGTTTTTTTTTATCATTTTTGGGTGTGAGCATGACTATACGTCTAAGTTATGCAAGATAGGTATTCGAACTCATGTTAGTATGTGAAGCAGTAGCCCCAAGCGAGATCCAACGAATCCCTCAACGCCAAGTAAGTATGTTCGACGTGCAAAAGAAGATACTTTTAAGTTTTTGAGGTTTGCTAAATGTCTTGTGACCAAATTATGAATGGGTTTGGAAGTCGGTGAGCGTGGCCGAGGACCTCTCCACCCCGGTAAAGCATGACCGAGTTTAGATCAGGATTGGAAAACGGTAAAGCATGACTAGTGGCCAATCCACCCGTTAAAGCATGAACGGAGATCTCATGTATGTGGTAGTGGACTTTCCCTGCCAGCCCAGTACTGTGGTTCAGTCTGATCAAGCACTTTTATATATGGATCACTTGCTTTGAAACATATCTCTAAGCAAAATGATGATGCTTATGTATGTTCAAGTATGTATGAGGCAAGCATGTTTAAGAAAAGTTTTACATTGATGACACTTCTTTGATATGTATGTATGTTCAAGCTTTTGTATGCATGTTCAAGTTTCAAGCATGTACGCTCTATTTTAAGGATGCATGTGGTTTTATTACGTATTACTTGTTATATCCACTTTATACATGTTGAGTCTTTAGACTCACTAGACTTGATCGATGCAGGTGAGCATGAATTTGAGGAGACGAGGGGTGGGGACCAGTGAGCCGGCTCGGACTGAGTAGGAGGCTAAACCCGAGGACCGCCCATATTTTAAGTTTTTAAGCCATTTTTTAACTACTCTGATTTCACGTTTGTTTACGATGTTTAAACAAGTATTGTTCTTTAGCAAATTTTATTGGTGATCTCTTTTAATGCAAATATTTTTGGATGAACAATTGATTTATGAACGAAAATTGAAAGTTTATTTTGTATTTAAGAAAATTTCATTTTTCCGTAAATTTAAAATAGTTTAAAAGTACTGTACGTTACAATTGTTATCAGAGCCATGTTCTTGTAAAGGGTTATACCTACTGCCAGTTGCGAGAAGCTCACGAAGTCACACATCAAGTCTGTAAGTTTTAAGGTTTTAAAATTTTCATGTAGCAAGCATAAATTCATGATTTCAGCATGTACATGTTCTAGTTCAAATTATGTGCATCTTATGATATTAGTATTATGTTCATGCATGTGAAGTTTACATGTTGGGTAAATCTTTGAACAGTATGTCTCCTAGACATGTGGTTAACCGTAGAGCAAGGGATGAGGACAGAGAGGCTCGGAATGAGGAGAGAGTCACTCCTCCTCGCCCACCCCCAGATATGCAGGCTCAAATGCTTGCAGTGATGACTCAGTTCTTTGCGCAGTTTGTGGGGAACCAAGCTGCAGTGAACATAGGGGCGAGGCCCAGGCCAGAGGTAGTTTATGAAAAGTTCAAGAGGATGGACCCAAAGGAGTTCTCGGGGACTACTGACCCGATGATAGCCGAGGGATGGATTAAGTCCATCGAAGTGATCTTTGCGTTTATGGAGATGCAGGATGCAGACAGGGTCAGGTGTGCTACATTTCTTCTGTCAGGAGATGCCAAGCTTTGGTGGGAGAGTGCGTCAGTGTCAGTGAACTTACAAACACTGACGTGGGATGGTTTTAAAGAAGTTTTCTACGCCAAGTACTTCACTGAGGAAGTACGATCTACACTAACCAGGGAGTTCATGACGTTGCGACAGGGAGATAGCAGCGTTGCAGAGTTTGTCCGAAAGTTTGAGAGGGGGTGTCACTTTGTACCCCTGATCGCGAATGATGCCCGGGAGAAGCTGAGGCATATTATGGATGGGTTGCGACCGATCTTGCGCCGTGACGTTCGAGTTGCTGGTCCGACGACTTATGCAGTTTCCGTGTCCAGAGCTTTGGCGGCAGAGCAGGACCAGAGGGACATTGAGGTCGATAGGCAGGGCAAGAGGCATTATCAGGCACCTCAGCAACAGCAACAACAGCGACCTCAGTTTAAGAGGCCATTCCAGGGGCAGCAGGGAAAGAAGCCATTTCAGGGACCGCCGAAAGGCAAGGGTCTTTTTCCACAGCAGAAGGCTCCTCAGAGGCCGAGTGAGTACCCGGTGTGCCCAAAGTGCAACCGCCAGCATCCGGGACAGTGTTTATATGGATCGGGCAAATGCTTCAAATGCGGAGCAAGTTACCACATGTTAAAGGAATGCCCACAGTGGAGGCAGCCGACCTAGGGGAAAGTGTTCGCCATGCTAGAAAAGGATGCGAACCCAGACACGACCTTGTTGACTGGTAACTAAGTTAATTCAGCACAGTATTAAATTTTGATATGCATGTTTCGAACTTGATTTGGGATTATTAGTGTGTTAGCTAAAATTTTGGTGACTTGGGATAGAAATTTTCTTCTATGCTTGAGGTTAAGATTAGAAGTTTTGGGATATAATTTTTGTATTGTGCTAACGTCTCTCAGGAAATATTTTCATAAAGAGAGTAGCCACGAAGGCCTTGATAGATTCAGGTGCCACTCACTCTTTTATTTCTGAGACGTTTGCTAATCATCTGGACGTCAAGTCTATTGGACTCGACGTGAGCTATTCAGTGACACTCCCATCAGGGGAAGAGCTATCAGCTACTAGCGTGGTCAGAGATATCGACCTTGAACTACAGGGCCACTTAGTGTATGCCGATTTGATTGTGTTGCCAATACCAGAGTTGATATCATTTTGCGAATGGACTGGCTGACGAAGAACAGAGTTCTTATTGACTTTCAGAAAAGGTCAGTGTTGGTAAGACCTTTGGGCATAGAGCAGTTTCTCTTTGAGCCAGATAGATGGAGGAGTTTCCCTCGCATGATCTCCTGCATGCAGGCTCGGAGACTTATTCACAAGGGTTGTCAGGCTTTCTTGGCTAGTATTGTTTATGCACCTGACGTACCCACTCCATCCTTATCCGAGGTACCAGTAGTTAGAGATATTCCTGACGTCTTTCCAGATGATGTCACAGGGCTTCCACGAGAGAGAGAAATGTAGTTCGCCATTGATCATATGCCAGGCACCGTGCCAGTCTCGAAGGCACCGTACCGTTTAGCTCCTGCTGAGATGTTAGAACTCAAGCAGCAGATTCAGGAGATCCTAGACAAAGAATTCATCCGCCCTAGTTTTCACCATGGGGTGCACAAGTAATCTTCGTAAAGAAGAAGGATGGGAGCATGAGGCTTTGTATCGATTATCGAGAATTAAACAAGGTAACGATCAAGAATAAATACCCACTTCCAAGGATCGAGGACTTGTTTGATCAGTTTCAGGGGGCTACAGTGTTCTCTAAGATAGATCTTCGATCAGGGTATCATCAGCTGAAGGTAAAAGATGCAGATGTTCATAAGACAGCCTTTAGGACCAGATATGGGCATTACGAGTTCTTAGTAATGCCATTCGGACTGACTAATGCTCCAGCTATATTTTATGGACCTCATGGATCGAGTATTCAAGCCCTACCTAGATCAGTTCGTCATAGTGTTCATTGACGACATTCTCATTTACTCGAAGATCCATGAGGAGCACTGTCAGCATTTGAGTATAGTTTTGCAGGTCTTGCAGAGTCGCAAGTTGTATGCAAAATTTAGTAAGTGTGAATTCTTGTTGGAGAAGGTAGTGTTTTTGGGTCATATAATATCTAGCAGTGGTATTGAGGTGGATCCATCTAAGGTAGCAGCAGTTAAGGAATGGGTTGAACCGAAGAATGCTTTAGAGATCCGCAGTTTCCTAGGCCTAGCAGGCTACTACAGGAAATTTATTCAGGGATTTTCTTCGATAGCAGTGCCACTCACCTAATTGACCAAGAAGAATGTCAAATTTGTGTGGAAAGATGAATGTCAGAAGAGCTTGGATACTTTGAAGCAAGCTCTTATTTCAGCGGCAGTGTTAGCCATGCCAGCTGGGCAAGGCAATTTTGTGCTTTACACCGATGCATCTAAGCTCGAGTTAGGCTCAGTTTTGATGCAGCATGTTCGGGTCATAGCTTATGCCTCCAGACAGTTGAAAGTGCATGAGAAGAACTACCCGACTCATGATCTTGAGTTAGCTGCAGTTGTCTTTGCGTTGAAGATATGAAAACATTACTTGTATGATGAGAAATGCCTGATATTCACTGATCACAAGAGTCTCAAGTATTTATTCACGCAGAAAAAATTGTATATGAAACAAAGACGGTGGTTGGAGTTGGTAAAAGACTACGATTGTGACATTAGCTACCATCCGGGGAAAGCTAATGTTGTGGCAGACGCCTCGAGCAGAAAAATTACAGTCGTAGCACAGTTGTCAATGCATAGATCTCTTCAGTCGAAGATTTAGAGTTTTGGGTTGGAGGTTTATCCTAAGGGCAGAGCCCCTAAGCTGTCTAACCTGATAGTCCAATCTTCTTTGCTAGACCGAATCCGTAAGGGTTAGTCTTCGGATGAGCAGTTACAGAAATGGAGACTGAAGGATGAGGCCAAGGACAGTGTAATCTACTCAGTGTCAGATGGTATTGTGAGATACAGAGGTAGAATTTGGGTGCCTAGTGTTGATTCGATCAGAGAGGATATTCTGACACAGGCACATGCATCTCCGTATTCTATTCATCCAGGAGGTACCAATATGTACAAGGATTTATAGATTCTGTATTGGTGGCCAGGGATGAAGCGAGATATCCGCCGATTTGTGTCTGAATGCCTCACTTGTCAGCAGGTGAAAGCAGAGCATCAGAGGCCAGCAGGGATACTTAAGCCATTCCCTATCCCCGAGTGGAAGTGGGAGAATATCACCATTGACTTCGTTGTTGGTTTGCCGAGGTCAGTCAGAGGATCCAATGCCATTTGGGTTATAGTGGATAGACTTACTAAGTTGGCACATTTCTTGCCAATGAAGACGACTTTCTCCATGACCCAGTATGTGGAGCTCTATATCAATGAGATAGTCAAATTTCACGGGATCCCAATTTTTATTTTGTCTGACAGGGACCCGAGGTTTACATCGTCCTTTTGGAAGAGTTTACATGCAGCCATGGAGACGAAGTTGCTATTTAGTAAAGCTTTTCACCCGCAGACGGATGGCCAATTTGAGAGTGTGATTCAGATTTTGGAGGATTTATTGCGAGCCTGTATGATTGATTTCCATGGTACTTGGGAATAGAAGCTACCTCTAGTAGAGTTTACATATAACAACAGCTTTCAATCGTCTATAGGTATGGCTCCCTACGAGGCATTGTATGGAAGGAAGTGCAGATCGCCGAATCATTAAGATGAAGTCAGTGAGAGATCAGAACTTGGTCCAGATATTGTGCAGCAGACTGCAGATGTGATGGTCAAGATCCGAGACAGGATGAAGATCGCACAGAGTCGTCAAAAGAGTTATGCTGACAAGATAAGAAGGGATCTTGAGTTTGCCGTAGGTGATCACGTTTTCGTGAAGATAGCACCCATGAATGGTGTTATGAGATTTGGGAAGAGAGGCAAGCTTAGTCCGAGGTTTATTGGACCGGTCGAAAGTCTTGAAATAGTTGGGACACTAGCTTATTGTGTAGCCCTACCGTCGAATCTGACCGATGTACACAATGTGTTCTACGTCTCGATGCTGAGGAAGTACTTAGCTAATCCTTCGCATGTTTTGAGCTATGAGCCGTTGCAGCTTGCTCCAGATCTGTCGTATGAGGAAAGACCTGCTCAAATCCTAGACAGACAAGAACGGAGACTTCGGAACAAAGTGACCAAGCTGGTCAAAGTCCGGTGGCTGAACCAAGAAGTGGAGGAGGCCACTTGGGAGGCCGAGGCAGATATGAGAATTCTCTACCCGGAACTGTTCGGTAAGTTTAATTTTGAGGACGAAATTTATATAAGTGGGGAGGAACTATAGAGCCCAAAATCAGTACACGTAAATCTCATGCATTTATTTAATTGTTAAACTATTTAATCAAATTTAAAGTGCTTTTTTTGAGATGCATGATTTATGAAATTGCATTATTTTAAATTATTTATGTTTATGTGATGCACGTTAATTGTTTTCTTGAGTTTCATGTTTCGGGCGATTATTTGATGCGGGATCGAAGAAAAGACACCGGAGATGATTTTGGTAATTTTAAAACGTGGTATTTTATTTTAAGTTAAAAATGGGGCATTTTAAATGATTTATTAAGTTTTAGCATTTTTAAAGCCTAATTTAATTTATTATGTGATTTTAAGATTTTTAAACTTTTAAAGTTTAAGGCATGTGCATTTTTTTCAAATTTAGAAATGCTAGTAATTTAGTGGAGAAATTGTATTTTAATTATCATGTAAATTGCTTATTATTTATTTAATTAAGCTAATTAGCCCCTAATTACCCGTAATTAATCACACACACGTTACACACACTCACACACACTTACACATTTTTTACACACACCATCAGCACACATATTTCATTTCATCTCATTTCAGAATTTTGATAGCAAAATAAAACCTAGGGTTCTAAGAAAACTCAGCAGCCGCCCCCTCCCTTCAAAGATTTCAGCAATTCTCGCCTCTTTTCTTCAAGAAAATCGTGCCACTTTCGTTCCGGATCGTCCCTCGCATCTTTCCTGCTTCGGTAACGTCGGTTCGGTAATTTTAAATACCAAAAAACATGTATATTCTTTCATTTATGCATCGATCTCGTCATAGTATTTGTTTTTATGTTTATTATGCGTAAAAATCCATGTATGTTGTAAAAAGTTTGAGCAAAAATTTGTTGGATCGATTTTGAAACGATTTTAGATATGAAAACTCAAAATTTACTGTCATTTTAAATACTGCGACTTTTCGGTCGTTTTTCTAGAAAAACTTTCAACATATAAAATGTATAACTTTTTGATACCTTTGATTTGACAGTATATTCAAAATATTTTGATAAGAAATGAATGAGTTATGATCGTTTTCGTGGGACTGCTCAAACTGCGTTTTTCTGAAAATGCGTTCTTGATGTGTTCTTGAAGTTTTATTATTGCAGGCTTCGTTGGGAATCAACGGGTGATCGTTGCCGCATTTAAGTACATTGAAAATGATGTTGGGATGATTGTTGGTGTTTCGTTTCGTGTCGTTAGGCACTTGGTTGAATTAGAAGTCGTAGGAACTGATTTGGTGTCAAATATCGTGTTCACGGATTGGGTTGCGTCGTTTGTGATGTGTAGTTGTTTTGGGATGTTTTTTGGAGTTTTATTAAGTGCCATAGCATCCTAGGATGGGTCTCGAGGTATTGGTTTACGGTCCGTACGATCGAGTTAGGAGGAATAAGCCTTAGGTGTAGTGATTCCCGTTAGTTCGCGTTTCCAACACCTACACGGACCCGTAGCCGGACCCTGGCACGGGGTCATTGCAATTTTTCCTTGAAAATGTGAATTTCCAGCCCCTACACGGACCCTTACATGGGGTCCGTGTCCCTTTTAATGTTATGATTGAGTCCGATGATTAAACAAGGTCAAGTCCCGAGAGATTTAGAATGTTTTTTTTCATTTTTAGGTGTGAGCATGACTATACTTCTAAGTTATGCAAGATAGGTATTCGAACTCATGTTAGTATGTGCAGCAGTGGCCCCAAGCGAGATCCAACGAATCCCTGAATGCCAAGTAAGTATGTTCGACGTGCAAAAGAAAATACTTTTAAGTTTTTGAGGTTTGCTAAATGTCTTGTGACCAAATTATGAATGAGTTTGGAAGTCGGTGAAAGTGGCCGAGGAACTCTCCACCCCGGTAAAGCATGATCGGGTTTAGATCAAGATTGGAAATCGGTAAAGCATGACCAGGGACCAATCCACCCGTTAAAGCATGAACGGGGATCTCATGTATGTTGTAGTGGACTTTCCCTGCCAGCCCAGTACTGTGGTTTAGTCTGATCAGGCACTTTTATGTATTGGTCACTTACTTTGAAACATATCTCTACGCAAAATGATGAAGCTTATGTGTGTTTAAGTATGTATGAGGCGAGCATGTTTAAGAAAAATTTTACGTTGATGACACGTCTATGATATGTATGTATGTTCAAGCTTTTGTATGCATGTTCAAGTTTCAAGTATGTACGCTCTATTTTAAGGATGCATGTGGTTTTATTACGTATTACTTGTTATATCCAGTTTATACATGCTGAGTCTTTAAGCTCACTAGACTTGATCGATGCAGGTGAGGATGAATTTGAGGAGACGAGGGATGGGAACCAGTGAGCCGGCTCGGACTGAGCGGGAGGCTAAACCCGAGGACCGCCCATGTTTTAAGTTTTTATACCATGTTTCAACTACTCTGATTTCACGTTTGTTTAGGATGTTTAAACAAGTATTATTCTTTAGCAAATTTTATTTGTTATCTCTTTTAATGCAAATATTTTTGGATGAACAATTGATTTATGAACGAAAATTGAAAGTTTATTTTGTATTTAAAAAAATTCTTATTTTTCCGTAAATTTTAAATAGTTTAAAAGTACGGTACGTTACAGGTGCTATTAGATCACTCATATATCACTCAGTCGCTCTCAGTCACACTTTGAATTATTTTACGCCACTTTATATTTTATACTCACACGATTATAATATACTATAATATAATAAATAGTCCACAAAACATTAATTTGATCACCTTTTATAGATTGAATAGTACAAAATATTTTCGATTCATTCATACTAAATCATTAATGTTCAATTACATTTTTTTAAAAAAACAATCCAACCTTCCACTTCCAAAAAACAATATTTTCTAGTACATCAAGTGGTTCTATTAGATCACTAATATATCACTCAGTCGCTCTTTGTATTATGACATTTTTTTTTATATTTTACACTATCAATGGAAATAGCTGTCCATTCTTTAGATTCGGATAACCATGTATAAGTTTCTTGTTCATCATTCTTCCACTCTCCATTAGAATTAATCAAAATCTGGATGATCGTCATTTCTATACAAAATAAGCAATAAAGATGTCATAAAAATTAAATGATTTAACATATAATCGGATGACATAACATATCAAAGTGGGCGACTGAAACAGAATTGAGCGACTGAAAACAGAATTAGGCGACTGAACCCATAATGTTTGGGCGACCGAACAATTAAGAATGAAATATATGAAAAATTATATTTGAAATATATACATTGTAATAAAAACCAATAAATCGATAAAAAAATTGATATGACATTAGAACTTACACCTGATTTAAAATCTTTGACAATGTTGAGAAAAATTGAAACTTTTTTTAGGAAAACAAATGACTACAATATTCTCTTGCTTAATGTAGAGAAAGAAAAAAAATTGAAGAGAAGACCAATGAATGAAGGATGAAGAAAAGAAGAATCGTTGTGAATAGGATGAGAAGAATGGAGGGAACAAAAACTCATTTTCTTTCCTTTTTTCCCTTTTTGTTTTGTACGCTTCTTTAGTTTTTTAATTAATTAATTATTTTTTTAAGTGAATGTTATTTATCAAATTTTGAATTCTAAAAAACTAATATTTAAAAATAAAATTTAGTTAAAGGTTAGATTTTAAAGTGCTCCTATAAAAAAAAAACGTCAGTTAAAGGTTGAAAGGAAAAAAAAAATTGAAAATATTTAAAATGATGGAAATTTCCCCACAATAAATGCCGTTTTCCAAGAAAACATTGACACCTATTTCTAGACATGTCAAAACGGGCTGGCGGGGCGGGCCAGCCCCACCACCCGCCACAACCCACCATTAGGTGGGGCGGGGCGGGCCAGCCCATCATTTTCGCGGGCTTCTAAATGGTCAACCCAGCCCAACCCACCTTGGGCCGCGGGCTAGGCGGGCCGACCCGCTTATTTTTAACCCGTTTATTTTTTTAAGAAAAAAATACTAAACAATATCGCAGTAAACATAGAAGAAAAATATATTTTAGTCAAATAGTTTCATAAAATACTTAAAAACATTGAAATAAGAGAAATTAAGAAAGCATCAACATAATCCATAAAAAGTAAAGTGCTTAAATCAAACATGAAGATTGAGACATGGAAGAGAACAGAAAGTCGAGTAAAGAGAAGGTTGTAAATTTTAGAAAATATTATGTGTTCAACAATACACATAATTATCAAACCTCCGCTGGATCCACAAAATTTCACTACAACTCGTCGGATTTCAAACAAAACCGTTCTTGGGTTCACAATCAACTGTTATGCTTAAAAATTATTTTAAGATTCATGAATAAAATTTAAAGAAATTTCTTCTATTTAAGATTCATGAATAAAATTTACAGAGATTCAGATTTTACCAGAGTGAGTGATGGAGGCGAGACCAAGGAGAAAAATAAGATAAGAGAGTGATGGAGGCGCATGAGACTTATTCTAATTTTTATATAAAACTTAAAAATATAAAAATAAAAATAAAATTATACCTTAATTTGGATAGACAATCCGCCCCATTTGAGCCTGACCTATCTGGGTCCGCAACCCAAACGAGCTCAATTTATTTGATCAGTTTATTTGGTCCACCTCCAAATAAACTGTTATTTTATTAATCAAATCCGTTCAATTTTTATATTGGTCGGCCAATTTGACAAGTCTACCTATTTGTCTTTTTCACCTCTCATCTTCTTCTCCCTTGGCATCGCAAATCACTGTGAATTTCTTCGGACTCGTCCCTCTTCTCAGTTCTCTGAACTTTGGTTTATGAGGTAGAAAATTCCTTTTTGGGCCATTTTTGTATTTGTGTAGAATTTCGTACTTCGTCTTATGATTTTGTTTTAAATTTGTCCGATTTTTGTTTTTGGATCTACCTTTTTTGCTTTTTAAGATTTCTCATCAATCAGGATTTTGGTCTATTAATTGTGGGTCGAATAATAGTTTTTCTCGTGAAAGATTTGATCTTGATTTCCTATACTCTGTTATTGTTCTTGATTTGCATAGTGGAAAAGGGTGTCGTTCTCATTTAGCTTTCAGGGAAATCAAGATTATTTCCCTCTATCGTTCTGGATTTTTGTGGCTTTCTCATTTAGTATACATGTTTCTTGATGGTCTTTTATTTCTTTAGAAGGCAAATCTTTTAGTCAGATCTGAGAGGGGATCTCTTTTGTTTGGGGTACTTTAATCATTATTAAATGTGTTGGCGTGTTTACTAATTTTCATCTTTTTGGCCACTTGTGCAGCAGCTCGAAGGAGAAACCCACTCTCGGGTAAGTTTTTCGAACTCCAATTTAATAATTAACTGATCATGACTGCTATGGAAAATTTCTAATTTGTTGTCTTGTGAGAAACATGTTGCTTTTGGTTTTAGTTTTAGTTGATTTTTTGTCTCTTGCTATGTCTTGTGAGAAACATGTTAACATAACCAGAAGCCGGTGAGAACGACAAAGAACACAATCTACAATACGACCTAAATCTGTATCAATGGAATTTTCTCAACTTGAGCTTGGCTTGGCACCAGAAAAGAATAAACAAGAGGGAGATAATCTTGATTTCCCTGCATGAAAATGAAACATAATAATTCCTGATATGCCCTCAAAATTCTTATCCCCCTCTTGTTTATTTTTTTCTGGTGCATTCTATTTTCATTCAGGGATATCAAATGAAACTGAAAAGTTCCCGATATTCCCTCTAATTTCTCATCTCCCTCTTGTTTATTCTTTTCTGGTGCCAACCCAAGCTCAAGTTGAGAAAATTCTATTGATACAGATTTAGGTCGTATTGTGGATTGTGTTCTTTGTCGTTCTCAACGGCTTCTGGTTATGTTAACAAGAAAAGAGGAGGGAAAATACAAAAAATTTGATGATTTTGCATCTTGAGAAAACAATATTGCAAAAATCTGGACAAATGCTAGCTCAAAGTTAAATAGTTGGCTCCTGTGTATTGAATTTCAAAGTTCGAACTTCATTGTTGGGGGTTACAAGTGTTCTTGTCTGAGTGGTTGAAATATTTCTACTCATTCTTCAGATTTTGGGAACTATTTTTGAACTTCGTCTCATTATGTCGTCTTCAATGAATTTCTTTTTATCATCACATCTCAAAGTAGAATCCTCGCGCAATGGTTTAGCATTTTTATGAAACAACACTAAAAACTTTGTTGTATATATCCTCAAACAGTGAACTCGATGATTTGTGGTATGACAACGATGATTCTTATCGTGAAAGCTCTGTTGAGAAATTAAAGATACCATCTGATATGGATAGGGAGTGGCAAAGGAGGCATGATCAATTCCATACGGTATCCCGCAATCTTTATTGAACTTATTGCTTAATGTGTAGTAGTGGACACTATCTATGCTTGTCTTTAATCCTTTGGGTCTTGCTATGTAACATCATCAGTTTTCTGGCAACTTAGATTGGCTATCGTGATGGTCTCATTGCTGGAAAGGAAGCTTCTGCACAAGAAGGATTCAATATTGGCTTTAAGGATTCAGTATCTATCGGCTACAACTGGGGTCTTGCCAGAGGGATTACTAGGTGTGAAATCGCGCAAAAACTTTTATAACGTATTTTGCTACTTATGGGGTTTCCTTATGTTGGGGGCAGCATTTTGTCCTCATTGTACTATGTGATTGTCTTAGCGGCGTGATGGTTAAAACATAGGCTATTACATAGTTTAAAAAGTTTGAGTTGCGCCATGTCTGTCACCTGTAACTTTCTTTAATACGACCCTTGAAATAACTTCTATCTTTTTCGTCAGTTACTTTGTTCACCGACTTTCATGTTCAGCTTACAACTTTGTTTTAGTGCCATGGCTTTTCTTCCCCTTGGGTTGAAGGAAAAGATGGTTGAAACCCAAGAAACGAGAAACAAGTTTCAACGCTTGCACGAATCCCTTCATTCTCTCTCGACAGCAGATGCTCTAATACTTTTCCATGAATACCTGAAAAGGAAGCCGGGAAACCAGAATGAGGATGCTACTCGCAGCTATGTCGATGCAGATTTGAATAACCAAATTCGAGACATGGATGTTTTACAGAATTACTTTAGAGAGCTGCTTTCACTTGTGGATGTGAGGATTCAGAATGAATCAATTGAGACATCTTTGTTTACTCCTTAAATATGTTGAGCATTGTCCCTTTGATTCGTTTCTAGTAGGGGGAAAAAACTCATTAATTCTGAAAGTTCGTTTCATCTGGTTAATGTATAGCACGTTAATTTTTAATGTTTGAAATTAATAAAAGATATCGTAATCATATATCTTTAATGTGTTACATACGTCTGTGCTCACTTGCTAGTTCTTAATAATATTAATAATCAAAGTTATTTTATAATGACTCTGTTTTACATTATAATTGTACTTATTTTAAACTATTATTAATCAATTAAATAAGTTATTATTTTCATTACACCCAAACAAACTACATCATTAACGAGACGTCATTACGATAAGAGTTTAAAAGATGCAAAATACAGAACGGAGGTTCAGTCAACACCATAGGATTGGAAAATAAGAAAGCGACTTGAGCCAACTTATTAGCAACGACATTAGCCTGTCGCCGCACCAACTTGAGGCCGAATTCAAGTACCACATGCAACAATATTCTGCAGTTATCAACAATTGATACAAACTTTGAAATATCTAGATTCACACAGTGAACTGCATCAAATACTCGAATTGCACCATATTCAAACCCATTTTATGTATCTATGACATCGTTTCCAACAAATCAATGGCTTCAGCTTCCTCAACAATCTGTATACTGTTAGAGTTGGTGTCCAGCAAGCCAACTTGTGGCTCAGACTTTTATTGAATCTGATGTACAATAATTTTTATTTTAATAATATTTTACGATTTTATTCGATTATGACATTATATTTTATATGTATACTCACGCAAACTGCACAGATAAAGTCCTTGAATATACAATAGGTACCATGATATTTGTCTCGCAACGTAAGATCATGAAACTCATTAGGAACTGTACCGTATATTCTAAATAGGTTCCTAGTCGAATCAACCGTCTAAAACAAAGATAAAGGTCGCTCGAGCTCGAGACTAGCATGTGATATAAACGCCATGTTTCATTGGCAAGGGCATGGAAATGTTCATTAACACAAATGGGTGATCATATGATGATGAACTGAACAACCTTCCCTCGGACTGTCTAAGTGGTTCTCACATATCAAGTGGAATAGTCCGCGCTTATGGTTGTACATCATTAGTCCTTTGAACTGAGATAATGTAGGGACTATATGTACTAGCATGCACTTTGATCCGTTTATCGACTCCAATGAGGGTCATCAGGCGGCGAGGTTGAGTGTAGTTTCGAAATACGTAGGAGCAAATGCACTGTAGTCGAGGATTCACCGTTTGCCTGCGGGTGAAGACATCCTATGTGATATGATGAGTTAATAGTACAAGGAGTCTCTGACCAGAGCAAGAAATGCGCTTTAGAGAAATGTGTTTTCATAGTTCCACATACTATGCCACTATTAGTACTCAAAGATAAATCACAACTTTATCGAATTCATATGCAACTCTCGATATATCAATGGTTGCATATTAGATCGGATATACGTGTTGAAGTGACCGTAATGTATGCTAACCATGACTAAAAGTTTTTGCAAGTACTATCAGTGATACCTATGAGATCATGGGGCGATGCTACAAGACGCTCTTACAATGATCCGATGGGTGCAATCAGAAATGAATTCTGATATTCTTGATCAAAGAGTTGATGAAAAGAATGGAGCTAACTAGGGTAAACCCGAATAAGCCTAAATGTTATTTTGAATCACATGGAGATGTGAACCCACTGCTAGCTGTATTCCTGAACCATTGATGGTGACACAAGTATCGGATTCTGTTTTCTCGTTGAGGCAGTCATTGCAAGGAGTTGAAATTTGGCGATTATAGTTTGATGGAGATCAAACAGGAAGCTTATAAAGGAGTTTATGAGCAGATTCCATAAGATTGAAGAAATGGAAGTTGGCTTAATTGCTAATTAATGAAGGAGAGTGGAACTTCCTGTTTCGTGAAGGAGTTCACTAAAACTGGCATATGTCCGATATGGTAAGTGAAAATGTTGATCTTCGAAATTTTCTTTATATGAACAAGACTTGTATCCTTGATACATCGGCGTTCTCGGATCGTCGATCGAGGTTACAATGAGTTCGGAATCATTTATTTAGTGGATTTGGAATTTATTAATTAAATGTTGGTACAAGTAGTGGTGACTACTAATATGTACACATACTATTATTATTATTATTATTATTATTATTATTATTATTATTATTATTATTATTATTATTATTATTATATATATCACGTGTTATCAAAAATTGACAACGACATAATATAATAAATAATAGTATAAGGATTTAAAATAATGAAAAATTATAGAGTCCTAGTACCACAAGGACTAGGAGTTCTTGTGTGAGATGGACTCCTAATTGAATTAGGAGTCAACCTCTATAATACACCATGAAGGCTCATAATTTGACACACAATTTTACCAACATAATTTTGCACAAAATACCACAAATCCTTTCCAATTTCTTGCCAAAAGCACTCGGCCACCTTCATCTTTTGAAGGAAAAATTTCGGCCATCAAGAGTCTTCCACCGCCACGCCGCCGTCACTGCACCATCTCCGAATTTTGGAAATTTGGAGACACTGTCTCAACGCACAAATCGCTTTCGATTTATAGTGCAATCCATGCGAGGAACCAAGCTTCTGATCGTAGACCTGATTACACAATCAAATCCGGTGTACCGTTCGAAGGGAATTACAAGAAGGACTATCTCGGCTTAAAAACCGGAATAGTTTGGAGTCCAGCGTAGAATACGTGCAGGTATAAACCCTATCACCCTCTGAATTGTTTGTTAAACACTTGAAGCCCAAGCAACGTTTCGATTGTCGAAACGAAAACTTTTAAACTTCCGCTGCGTCATGGGTGCGAGAATACTATGTCCCAACACTGATATCAGAGCCGGTAATTCTCATCGTGTGTTTTAATCTTTAAAATGTTTTGAGTATATTATTTCTAACCGCGTAAGAATTTTGCAGGAAATCGCATCCCATGAAATTTTTTTTTTTTTAAAAAAAGGGCAGTGCGCGCAGGCAGCCGATGCACTTCTGGGCAGCCAGAATAATTTTAAATAATAATAAAAATTTGGGACAAGGCTGCCCTGGCCAGTTCGGCAGACGGATGCCCGTCGGCCGCTGCCCGATCTGCGGGCGAGCAGCAGCGAAACTGGCTGCCTGAGACCAGTCCAACTAGGACTCTTCCTCGGGGTGATTTTCCAAATTTTCATAAATTTGGGGTTAAATTGATTTTTTCTGAAAGTACGTAGGATTTTATCCCTGCAATAATTTTTGATAAAACTAATTTACTACAAAATAAATATTTGAAATAGGATTTTAATTATTTATGGTAAAAAGTGTTTTACAAGAAATTTAATTATTTGAAGTTAAATAAAAGTGTTTTCTAAATTTGATAACTATGACGCTTAATGATAATTTGACGAGATACATAATTTGTTGATAATATGTGATATTATCGGATTAATATAATATATGATATTATATGATAAAAGAATTATCGAGATCTATGACCAATGTGCTAAGTGTATGTTAGGATATTTTACGTGTTGTAATTTTTGATTATTTGATAATTAAAAGTGGACCGGATTTATGGTCCGTTCCCACATCCTAAATTTGTATTCCAATGTTCCATGGATATTTAATGTAAATATAGAATTAGTAGGAGATCAAGATTTGTAGACGATGGGCCCGATACTCGAAAGGAGTTGTGAAAATCGAAGATGTGTAAAATATTGGAAGCTTATGTAATATTGCATTTGCATCCCTGCATTTACCTAGGCTATGTACATGGATCTGTATATGGCTCATACGGATCAATTAGCTCTCTGTTATCGATCATCCTTTATTATTTATGGTGTATGTGATATATTATAAATAATCAGTATTTGCGTTATTATTAATATAATAACAAAAGTTGCATGAATCCGACAATCATACAAACAATCATGACAAGAGTTTTAAAATTAATGATGAGAAAAAATTTTAAAATTAAAATATCTCATTTTGGATGAGATCCAAAATTTAAATCAAGTCCATTAAAAGAATAATTAAAAGAAAGTTTAATAATTCATTGCCTTCCATCAACGTTTGTTGCATGATGAACGATACCTGCGATCAGTGTCTGACTCATATTATTGGGGAGGCCTTGACGCCGGAAAGTTGTGACTTCCACTGAAATATTTGATGTGAATTACGTGGAACTCCCATGACTTCGGCTCATATTATTAAAAGATCTCATGACGACCGTCCACTAAGGTTCGACATTGATGGGTCGGGCTCGACACGTGAAGAGAAAAGGGATCATATTATTGTACCCCTCCTCAAATGTGAGGCAAAACTACGCAAGGGTTGCAAAGAGTTTCAATTGGGCTCTACCTTTTGGGAATTACGATTGACTGATATTATTCGGGATCATTATTTCCCAATTGGGTCTTCTGTACTCACTAAGAAAATTGGATTTTTCGTTTTCATCATAGGGCGGTGAAAATGTCAAAATGATGAGTGGCAATTCGTAAAAACAAATGTCCATATTTTACGTCTTAAAAATATTTCAAAATCGTCAGTAATGTTTATTCTGTTTTATTTTCAGTATATTTACAATGTCATCTCAAAACCCACTATCTGTTATAATCAATCAAAACTAGCTGACATGACTGAATTATCATGATTGGCTGAGGAATTTAAAAATTGTTTTAAATTACGAAAAGATAGCATATGTGCTCACTAAGACTTCCTCCTAAGTCGGCTAATCCAAATGCCACTGCAGAGGAGTTAGCTAAGTTTGACAAATTTTGGGACCATGATTGACAAGCTAATATTTTCCAATTGGGTCTTGCGTACTCACTAAGAAAATTAGATTTCCCGTTTTCATCAAAGGGTGGTGAAAATGTCAAAATGGTGGGAGGCAACTCGTAAAAAAAAGTCCATATTTTACGTCTTAAAACTATTTTAAAATCGTCAATAACGTTTATTCTGTTTTATTTTCAGTATATTTAGAATGTAATTTGGAACCCACTATCTGATACTAAATCAAAACAAGCTGACATGATTGAATTATCATGATTGGCTGAGGAATTTAAAAATTGTTTTAAATTACGAAAAGATAGCATATGTGCTCACTAAGACTCCTCCTAAGTCGACTAATCCAAATGCCACTGCAGAGGAGTTAGCTAAGTTTGACAAATTGTGAGACCATGACTTACAAGCTAAGATTTCTCAATTGGGTCTTGCGTACTCACTAAGGAAATTAGATTTTTTGTTTTCATTAGAGGGTGGTGAAAATGTCAAAATAGTGGGAGGCAATTCGTAAAAACAAAAGTCCATATTTTACGTCTTAAAAATATTTTAAAATCGTCAGTAATGTTTATTCTGTTTTATTTTCATTATATTTACAATGACATCTCGAAACCCACTATTTGTTAACTCAATCAAAACAAGTTGACAGGACTGAATTATCATGATTGGCCGAGGAATTTAAAAACTGTTTTAAATTACGAAAGATAGCATATGTACTCACTAAGACTCCTCCTAAGTCGGCTAAGCCAAATGTCACTACAGAGGAGTTAGCTAAGTTTGACAAATTTTGGGACCATGACTTACAAGCTAAGATTTCCTAATTGGGTCTTGCGTACTCACTAAGAAAATTGGATTTCTCGTTTCCATTAGAGGGTGGTGAAAATGTCAGAATGGTGGAAGGCAATTCGTAAAAACAAAAGTCCATATTTTACGTCTTAAAAATATTTTAAAATCGTTAGTAACGTTTATTCTGTTTTATTTTCAGTATATTTACAATGTCATCTCGAAACCCACTATCTGTTATACTCAATAAAAACAAGCTGATAGGACTGAATTATCATGATTGGCTGAGGAATTTAAAAATTGTTTTAAATCACGAAAAGATAGTATATGTGCTCACTAAGACTCCTCCTAAGTCGGCTAAGCCAAATGCCACTGTAGAGGATTTAGCTAAGTTTGACAAATTGTGAGACCATGACTTACAAGCTAAGAGCTATATACTAACTTCTATCTCAAACGAGCTGCAGATGCGGTTGGAGGAAGCTGTGAATGCTGCTGACATTTACAGCCACCTACAAGAGTTATACGGTGAACAAACGTGTCCACTGAGGCACGTTATTGTCAAAGAACTCATGACATCACGCATGCGAGAAAGGGCCTCGGTCCATGAGCATGGCGTGAGGATGATTGCTCTCATTGAAAAGTTAGTGGGCCTGGACCTTGTTATCCCCAACAAACTGTCCACGGATATTTTGCTATTGTCACTGCTATCTTCGTTTGATGGGTTTGTGGTGAACTTCAACATGAACAAGTTGAAAGCCAGCCTTGAAAAGTTGGTCAACATGCTGACTAGTTATGAAGCCACCATCAAGAAGGAAAAACATGTTTTCCTCGTTGGCTCTTTTTCTAGGACGAAAAAGGGGCCAAAAAGGAAGAGCAAGAAGCGTTCTCGTCCTTCCCAGACAAACAAACCCAACAAGAAGCAAGTAGCAAACAATTCCAAGGGGCCTGAAAAGCCTGACAAAAAAGAAGAAGTTTGCTTCCACTGCAAGAAACCTGGATACTAGAAGCGCAATTGCAACGAATATCATGCCCAAAAGAGTTATGGAAATGATATATTCTATATTGAAATAAATGTCTCAATTAATTCAACTTCTGGGTATTGGATACCGGATGTGGATCTTATCTTTACAATAATTTGAAGGCGAAGATAAGAAGTACAAGACCGAGGGAGGATGAGACCTTCCTAAAGATCGGCAATGGAGCAAGAGTTGTTGTGCTTGCTAGGGGACATTTATTTAATACTACAAAATAATTTTAAGTTGCTTTTGGAGACGTTTTTCTAGTTACAGATTTAGTTAAAAACATTGTTTCCATTTCTATGCTTGATAAAGATGGATTTTCTTGTTTATTTAGCAAAGATGTCTGCAATATTTACAAAAATGAATGTTTAATTGGAACAAGTAAAATACAAAACGACCTTTATAACTTAAAAATAAAAGATATTCCAAACAACCATACCCAAGTAAACATGATTACAACAACAACAAACAAAAGAGAACATGATAGTCTTAACCAAGTACAATTGTGGCACGCTAGGTTAGGACATATTTCCCAAAGAAAGATGCACAAGATAGTGAGAGATGACATATTTGACTCGTCAGACATCAACTCTCTAGAGACACGTGAGTTCTGTATGAAAAGAAAAATGACCCAGACCCATTTCCTAGGGAAAGTGGAATGTGCACATTATCTGTTAGATTTGATCCATAAAGATGTGTGTGGCCCACTAAGTATTAGCTCGAAATTTGGCCATTCTTACTTCATTATCTTTGTCGATGATTATTTGAGGTTTGGATATGTGTATTTAAAGAAATACAAGTCTGAAGCCTTTGAAAAGTTCAAAGAATTCAGAGCAGAAGTAGAGAAACAGTTAGGAAAAAATATTAAAACACTACGATTAGATCGAGGTGGAGAATACTTGAGTACTGAGTTTCAAGACTACCTTAAGGAGAATGAGATTCTCTCACAGTGGACTCCGCCTGACACACCCCAGTTGAATGGTGTGTCTGAACGTTGTAATCGGACATTGATGGACATGATCCGATCTATGATGGGATTAACTGAATTACCGCCATCTCTTTGGGGTTATGCGCTTGAAACAGTGGAAATGTTGTTGAATCAAGTCCATACAAAGGTAGTTGATAAAACTCTATATGAGATATGGATAGGAAAGCCACCCAAATATTCTTACCTAAGAATATATGGATGTCCTGCTTACGTGAAGCAGGCAGTGGGAGACAAATTGGATATAGAGCCAATTTGTGCTACTTTTTAGGATATCCAAAGAACTTTGTTGAATATTATTTCTATTATCCCAGTGAAACACATGTATTTGTTTCAAGGAATGCCACCTTCTTAGAAAAGGATTTTCTATTAGATAGAAAAGACAGGATGATAGAACTCGATGAGATTGGAGAACCACCCATTACACAAGTAGCAGAACCCACACCCCAACAGCTAATCAAAGAAACATAAGCTCCTAGGAGATCCAAAAGGATCTTAAAGCCGATTAATATGTTGAGCTTGCTTCTTGAAGAGAGCCAAGGTGAGCCCATTCCTGGATGTGATCCAAGAAACTTCAACGAAGCATAGTCTGATGCCAATTCATTTAAATGACTTGAAGCCATGCAGTCCGAGATGGACTCCATGTATTCGAACCAAGTATGGTCCTTAGTAGATCAATTTGAGGGAATTGTTCCCATATGATACAAATGGATTTACAACAGGAAACTTGAAGCAGATGGGAAGGTGGTGTCCTTCAAAGCTAGATTGGTAGCAAAAAGATATACTTAAAGACAAGGTATTGACTATGATGAAATTTTTTCTACAGTCACGATGTTAAAGTCCATTAGGATATTGCTAGTCATTGAAGCAAGGTATGACTATAAAATGTGACAGATGGATGTAAAGACAACGTTCTTTAATGAAGACATTAAGGAAAAGATTTACATGTCTCAACTTCAGTAGGAAGTGAGCATAAAATATGCAAATTTCAGAGATCCATTTATGGACTCAAGCAGGCATCGAGGAGCTGGAACCTCAGATTTGACAACACTATCAAAGAATTTGATTTCGCCAAGAATCCTGAGAAACCTTGTATGTACAAGAAGGTCAGTGAGGGTGCAATAACATTCTTGGTGCTTTATATTGATGACATACTACTCATTGAGAATGATGTAGAGATGTTACAGTCAACTAAAATATGGTTAGCTTGTACGTTCTCCATGCAAGATATGGGTGAAGCATCATATGTATTAGAAATACAGATCTATAGGGGTAGATCAAAGTATATCGGTACCATACTGAGGAGATTCTCTATAGAGGAGTGCGTGTGACTCCATCCAAATCTATGTGCCCTAATACTGATGAAGAGATAGAAATCATGATCCGCATTCCATATGCATTTGTTATAGGTAGTATTATGTATGGTATGATATCTACTCGACCTGATGTTGCATATGCACTGAGTGTTGCAAGCAGATATCAGTCGAATCCCAAACTACTGCATTGGAAAGCATTGAAGGACATTCTTAAGTACTTGAGAAGAACTAAGAATTTTTTCTTGGTATACGGGAGTGGAGAAATAAAATAAAAAGACTACACTGATTCTCGATTCCAATCAGATGTGGACGATTTGAAATCGACCTTTTGATTTGTATTCAAACTCAATGGTCGTGCTGTCTTTTGGAAGAGTTCCATGCAATACACCATGGCAGATTCAACCACTGAGGCCGAATACATAGTTGCATCGGCTGCAGCAAAGGAGGGTGTTTGGATGAGGAATTTCGTCCAAGAGTTGGGTGTCATTCCACAAACAATTGATCCAGTCCCGGTCTACTGTGAGAACACTGGTGCCGTTGCGCAAGCTAAGGAACCGAGGTCTCATCAGCGATCCAAACATATACTGAGGAAGTTTCACATAATCCGAGAGATCGTGGGAAGACGAGACATATCGGTAGAGAGAGTCGCCTCCGTAGATAACGTTACTGATCCACTGACAAAGCCTCTACCAGGACCATTGTTTGAGAAGCATCGTGAAACAATGAGTCTAAGATCTATAGGTAGTTGGACATAAGGCAAGTGGGAGATTGTTAGAGTAGGTGCTCAGCAAGCCAACTTGTGGTTCGAGCTTTGATTGACTCTGATGTAAAACAATATTTATTTTAATAATATTTTACGATTTTTTTCGATTTTGGCATTATACTTTATCTGTATACCCATGCAAGCTGCATAGATAAAGTCCTTGAATATACAATAGGTATCATGAGGTCTGCCTTGTAACGTAAGATCATGAAACTCATTAGGAAGTGTACCGTATATTCTAAATAGGTTCCTAGTCGAATCAGCCGTCTAAAACAAAGATAAAGGTCACTCGAGCTCGAGACTAGCTTGGATTAGCCGTATATGATGATGCACTGAACAAACCTCTCTCGGACTGTCTAAGTGGTTCTCACTTATCGAGTGTAATAGTCCGCGGTTATGGTTGTACACCATTAGTCCTTTGAACTGGGACAATGTAAGGGTTATACGTACTAGCATGCATTTTGATCCGTTTATCGACTCCATTGAGGGTCATCAGGCGGCGAAGTTGGGTGTAGTTTTGAAATACGTAGGAGCAAATACACTATAGTCGGGGGTTCACCGTTTGCATACATGTTAAGATATCATATGTGATCTAATGAGTTAATAGTGCAAGGAGTCTCTGGCCAGAGCAAGAAATGCGCTTTAGGGAAATGTGTTTTCTTAGTTTCACATATCATGCCACTATTAGTACTCAAAGATAAATCGCATCGTTATCGAATTCATATGCAACTCTCGATATATCAATGGTTGCAGATTACATCGGGATATATGTGTTGAAGGCACCGTACTGTACGTTAACCATGACTAAATATTCTTGCAAACACTATCAGTGATACCTAGGGGATCATGGGGAGATACTACTAGACGCTCTTACCATGATCTGATGGTTGCAATCAGAAATGAGTTATGACATTTTTGACCAAAAAATTGTTGAAAAGGATGGTGCTAACTAAGGTAAGCCCGAATAAGAATAAATGTTATTTTGAATC
>NC_133310.1:15758604-15772981 GCF_012295235.1 Primulina huaijiensis | reverse complement strand
CTCATTTTGGAGGAGTTTTGTTCTATTTACTTTTGGCTGAACTACATCTCCAATAGCAAATATGCCACCTCCCTTGTAGCTGTCCAAGCAATGTGAAAACATCTTTTTCACCTTTCCAGACGAAGCAAGTTGAGAAAGAACAGAGGTATTTGCTTGTCCAAAACCAATTATTCCATCAACTGCCTCAGACGATGAACCAAGCTCTCCCGATTGTTTAGCTGAGCACCTATCTCAGATAATACACGTCAGAGACAGAAAAGGCATGTCATTTAAGTTCCAAGAATCTGACAAGGGAAATGTTGTAAGAAAGAATCCGGGAAGACTCACATTAGAAGCAAGCACAGAGTACGAACACGATGATGTATAAACACTAAATAAGTGTAAGTAATTCCATATTTTCAAATTTCAACATCTGAAATTATTTCAGGTATATCCAAAGAAGAAAATTAAGAAATTCCCTTCTCCTTGGTGCAAAAAAAGTTAAAAATAAAGGAAAATCAAAAACAGAAAATAAAAAAGTTTCACAAAATCCAGAATATGTTGAGTTAATTCATGTAATATAACTGGCATTGCTGAAAACACTGATGGTCATAGCTACTAAATGTGCCTCCAAAAATATATGCATACATGTTCATGTTCAATAACAAATTGAGATTGATTCCACAATGTCCACCAAAGTTGAAGCTGTTCCAAACATGTGCTAAAGGTGGTTTAGTGTTTCAATGTGAAAGGTTCGTATTGCAAATAGCTTAGTATAGGATACCTAGTTAATAGCTGATGTAAGATGATGAGAACTGGAAACAATCCCAAAAACCTAACACCAAACTCTGAGATCAAAATATAAAACCCACCCAAATGCTATGGAACCATTCATTGCTGAAGTTTGAAGGTTTCCAATCACTTGATCAAATCTAAAATAATCTCTGACAAAGTAACCCTCAGTTCTGCTCCCATCTCCATAAGTAATAGCATATTCACATTTCAATCCAACCTTGCAATCTGAACTAGGACCGCTGAATACAGAAGCACAAAAATCCTGGTCACAAGAGATTGTCTTTCCTGTGGAGGATGCCGTCAAGTCATACTGCTGCAAGGGTATCTGGCAGATGACCACAAATCATAAGCTACACATTCCAGCTCCAAGGTGAAACATAGTTGATTATGAGGCGTACATCAGATTGTGCAAGTGGACAGTCTTAAGAGTTAAGATTCCATATTTAACTGCTAAAATTTTTATTTTTGAGAAAAATTAAATAGAAAAGAGGACAGAACAGGAGAGTAGCCGTACATTAAGCTCACTTTTAGTGGGGCACCTAAGACAGTTACGACAATTCACCCACAAAATATCACTTCCTGTATCAACTTGAACATGATAGTCAACTGGAGGAGTCCCAATTGTTATTTTTGTGTAATAGAGCCTGCATAAATTTATCAAATGAAAACTTTCAAAAACAACAAGCTAACTAGCTGGGGAAAAACAGTCATTAGCAATCTAACAGTTGGACAACTGATACCCATTGGGAAGATACACATAAATTCATAAGACTGGCTTCTAACATAAATGGACAACTAGTGCAAAAGTGAAATTAGGGTTCTTGACCATCAAATGAATCAGTGCTAAAAGATTGCATAATTGCAGCCATTTGGAAACAAATATCATCTGAATGCAAAATAAAAAAGAAATAAAAAGAAAGAAAGAAACAAATATCATTGTTTAGCAATTATGTATATGATATCTTTTCAGTCACCAAATTTATCCATGCATGTTTAGTTTTAAAGCATCAAGAATTCAGAAACTTTTTTTTGTCTAAGATATAAAGCTCCTTGGTTGCATGTTTAGTTATTTTAATCAGAAAAGGTATGCCAAACCATGATCTGTGAAGAGACTAATTGTTGGATCTCAATATTTGAGCCCAATTTATCAGGTGCCATTCATATATTTTTGTTATGATATTTGAACATTCTTCCACCCTAATAACACGGTACAGTAGTTACTTTATGGATGGACAGTTTTTCATATCTTCTTTCTATTTGATTAACTCTTCAGCTGTTCAGCAACTAATCACAATGTGCATAATCACCACTCAAGAAACCAATTGGACTCGAATAACTGATTGATGACTAACCAAACTAGACTTTCGCAAATTTTGGAAGTACAGATAATGAATGAAATACATCCCCACATTTTACTCTGATTCCAGGAACAAGAATAAAACATTTTCTACTTGCAGCAACTGTAATAAATAGACAAAAGAAAAATTTGACCAGGCTAAGAAATAATAGGCGATAATCACAAAAAAGCCATTTTAATACATCTGCCTTTTGGACAATCCAAAGGAAAATTCTCTCTTTTTTGGGAAGAAAAATTCTGTTTTCTTCTTGACAAGAATCTAACTGAACAAGGCAAGGGTACACATACTGTGTTCAGATTTTGTATAAAACAAGAAAACAAAAGTGACTGGAAATTTTTGGATCCCCTGGCAAGGAAACTAGATCTTACATAAATCTCTTAAATCCAGCACATCTATATCTTCAATCAAATCAACCATTACTTCATAAAAGTAGTACTTACTTCATTAATTATATTCTATTCCTATATAAATGTTTCGTCCAATGTAAGTGTACTTGCCTCTTCAGATAAGAACTTATGAGGAAAGTGTGGAACTTACTTCACAGGATAACAAAAGACAGTCTAACCAACAAGAGTAATTAACCTCTTAAAACTAAATCAAGATAGGAACAGCTGAGAAAATCACATAAATACACAGCATTCCAAGCTTCAGATTTCGAATTAGAAACAAGTCTATCAACAGAGCAAAAAAAATAAAAAAGAAATCCCGAATTCGACCATGATTCCGTAATACATGCCGAGAAATTCTCAAGAGTATAATATACCAATGATCATAAACCAGAATCGATCATCCACATGAAGAACAAACATATGTAGGGAACGCGTACGCTGCATTAGTGGGTGATCCATCACCCCCCAATTGAAAATCAATGGAAGCTAGCATTCTGCCATGGCGCCGCGAATCATGTGCCCTCAGGGAGCTCAAAGCCGCCTTCTCCCGGCGGCCACCGTATTTGTGATGAACTTCAAAGACCACATTACCCTTCACCACACACACCAAATCAACCAAGAACAACATAAGAAAAGCCCACCTCATACGCCTCCTTCCGGAATCCATCGCCACCTCCAAGAATTTTAAAAATAAAATCGTAACCAAAGAAAAATAAACAACCCAATTACTTGAAAGAATGGAAAAAATCTTAAAAGAAGATAAATGTGTTGGGACGAATAAATGAGAAATTTGTCGGCTTTTCGTGAATTTTTGGAGGGGTGGCGAGGAGAAGGTGAATGAGGACAGGACACAAGTCGACCGAAAGGGTGGGAGACAAAAGAAGGAAACGGAAGGTAAGAGAGAAGAACAGAAATAGGAACATTGTAGGTAAGAGAGGGAACAGAAATAGGGAAGAAACAGTTGTTGGGGACAGTGGCCTCGAAACATTGTAGGTAAGAGAGGGAACAGAAATAGGGAAGAAACAGTTGTTGGGGACAGTGGTCTTCTAACATTGCAATAAACTATTTTTTTCAAAAAAATATATATATATTTATTATTGAAAATTTTTGCATGAAAATGTTATCGAAATTCTTAGTTTATTGAATGTAATTATAATTTTAGTATATATAACAAGAAGATTAAAATTATGAATAACAAATTTAAATTAAGTCCGTGATGAATTAATTAAAGTAATGTGGCCTATGAACATTATGAATGTGACCGTCTTATCCGGATCGCCGATGTTAGGACATCAAGATGAAGGCATTTATATATAATGTGATATGTACGACTTGGACCAATTTAATTAGTTATTTCTTAATAAATTTTGTTGTTACTATGAAGTTCAAATTAAATCATAAAAATGATCATATATGGACAAATCTCCATCCCGAAGTGTTTATAAACACATGTTCATTTCAATATGATTCTTAATTTGCTTGTTTAAAGTTTGCAACTGAGCATTCTTAATACTTGCATTTTAGATTTATATTTGAAATGAATGGCTGTGAATATGAATTCACAGACATGAAATCCATTCCTTCTTGCGAGAAATAGAAAGACGATTCTCTCATTTGTTAATTCTGGAACCGAGGGTTGGGCCCAACTAATTTATAATTAAGTTATAAATTGAACCACACACTAGTGAATGGTAAATGAGGATAAGAAGTAATTGAATATGTAAACGGAAAATTCCTAGCTCAATTATGAATTGTCTATAAAAAATTAATCCATATGTAATGATTATATCAATGCACTACTCAATTTTGTAGAGTAAGATAATTCATAATAAAGAAGAGTGCAATTCCGTATTTTTAATGGAATAATTATGGAATTAATAAATTAGATCAATTAATTAAAGAGTTTAATCATTTATCCAATTTATTAATGGAGCTTCTAATTATGAGTCCATGGTTCCCGATACGTCTTTTCAATTTAATGATGTGCTATAAATGCAATTTAGAAATCATATATGAATATGGAAAAATTGTTTCCATAACTTCAAATGCTTGGAGATAAATATAATTAATTATGAGATATTAATTATATTAAATAATAATTATGAGATAATTATATATTTGGATTAGTCTGGTAATACTCAAAAATTGTTGATAATAATTTTAATTTATTGTGAATAAAATTTAGATATTATTTTGTTAGGATCGATTAGGGAGATCATCTTTGAGCTACGATAGCTCGGTTCTTGAAATATTGAACACCGATGAATTAAATCGAGTTTGGTTTTAAATCCAAGCGGAAGACACTCAAAATAATACTTCGTAGAAACCGATTAAACATTTTTGTAAAGCATTTAAGATATATGCAAGTTGAATGAATAAAAATATTGTGGTTGAAACATTTTATCAAACACTTGGTATGCAATATTTTGATATTTGAAGAACACATAAAATACTTCAACAATGCATTTTTAAAAGCAATGGAAATGATAAGTAAATGCAATAAATAAATAGATACAAATTTTTTTTATGTATATTCGAAGATTAACAACTCCTACGTCACCCCTTCTTCCTCTTGGGAAGGATCCACTAGAAGACTTTGAA
Organism: Primulina huaijiensis; assembly: GCF_012295235.1. Taxonomy (NCBI): domain Eukaryota; kingdom Viridiplantae; phylum Streptophyta; class Magnoliopsida; order Lamiales; family Gesneriaceae; genus Primulina; species Primulina huaijiensis. Next base: position 15,767,859 of record NC_133310.1, on the reverse strand, counting down.
TTATACAACACCTCGTACAAACCCATTTCAACTTAGAATTTATCTCTTGCCTAATTGAAACTCCTAGCACACTCTAGATTGTAGGTCGCAACCTCACAATCCACATAATGTTTAACATCTCTTATGTCAAGACTACAAACACAATCTTTAATGTCTTTGTGTGAAGACTCACTTAACTAAACTTTGAAGTTCAACTCTTTTGTATATGTGTGAGTGATTGTGTATGAGGAATTTATCCTTTAAAATGTACATCTCAAATATATCCTCACACAAGGACTTGTGCTTTCAAATAGCAGATTTTTTCATGCTAGTTGTCCATTCTTTTAATCCCCATCAAAAACTCTTGTTTGATCTTCAAGATGATGTATTTATAGGCCCCAACAATGACATATATGTTAGACACGAGAATATGATCGTTTGGGAAGTTTATGTACTATTTCTGAAATTGTAACGGTCGAATTCGCCTTGCTGTACATTTTCCTGAGCTTAAACCGGTCGTTCAGCGGTTGAAACTGTTCAGCGGTTGAAAACTGATAATCGGTTGAAACTGAACTGGTCAGCAGCTCAATTTGGTGTGCTGAAATCAGCTTGCTGATTTCAGTTTATGCAAAACTAATAGTTTCATCGTCATTTATCAGCATCTTAAACTTCGATTCAGACTTTGACTTCTGAAGATGATTTGTAGATCATCGTCTTATCTTTCCAACGCATATTGAATTGCTTCATTTCAATAATTGAATTGAGAGATATGGCCAAAATATTGCAACTGCTCATACCCAACTGATTGCTGTTTTCGTGCAATTAGTTTTTTCATTCAGCAACCCGTTTGACCTAGATACTCTTCGATTTTGCCCAACTGATGTGAAATACAACTTGTTCCAAATTGCGTTTCTTGATCGGTCAAGTGAGCGGATTGTCATTTGAATCATCCAATTGAGAGATATCATCAACACACCAAAGCTCGCCAGAAATTCAGTTTGGCTAAATTCAGTTTCACTTTCCTTCTTGTGTTAATAAATTCACACTTGAGTAAATATGTTAGAAACACAATAACAAGTTTTGTTTACATCAAAATCAGGATTGCGAACATGAAATGTTCCAACATATTTAATATCTAAAAATAAGTTAGAATGAGATTCTAATTTATTTTGATAAGATCCTAAAAAATAATATGATTTTTGTAGGACCGAGGGCTTACCGCTTTACCAAAAGCTATAGCTAGTGGTAATGGTGCAACTCAAATTTTTAAACCGCACAGCAGTTCAAGCATCACGGTTCGATCGCTCTACCAAACATGGACAATTATTGCACCCAACAATCTCCCTCACAATAATTGCACTCCTTGGAATCAATGGGAATCGAACCCGTGACCTTGGCTCTGATATTAATTATAGGACCGAGTGCTTACCGCTTTACCAAAACCTATAGCTAGTGGTAATGGTGCAACTCAAATCTTTTAAACCGCACAGCAGCTCAAGCATCACGGTTCAATCGCTCTACCAAGCAGGGACAATTATTGTACCCAACAATTTTTAAAAGGAGTTTTATAAGATTTAAGTTAATACAATTATAACCTAATCAAATCTTTTGGCCTTATCGTAGATAAAATGGCCGATTTTTTGGAATTCCAATTAGATTATGATTTGGACTATTGGTTTGAATAATTATAAATAGAATCCTAGATGGTCTTTTGAAAAACAACTTTTTATCTACTTTTCATGAGTTGAAAATATAGTAGAGAATAAAAATAAAAACTTTGATTTCTAGTATTTGCGTTTTTGAGTGCTCACACACTGCCGTCGATAGAAAGAATCATATTAGTAGGTTGTGGTATCAACGCGTTTCAGATTCACGAAAAAAAAGGATGAAAACTACAAGAGGTTAGTTTTCTTTTCTATTCAATAATTTTGTTTAAATTCATCACTAATTTATATTCATATACTCGATTATAATTTATGAAATTATGTAATCGCTTTCTTTGTATTTCGATTTGATCGAAAATAAATTTTTATAGTCAGAATTTTTCTAGAGGCTATATAAAAAATCCAACAAATGATATCAGAGCCAATCATTGTTTTTCATATGAATATAAATTAAATGAATTTAAATTTTATGAGAGTGAGATTGATTATTGAAATTCTTATACTTATTGTGTAAATTTGGTTTGATTGTTTAATTTGAATTATCATATTTATTTATATATATTTAAAAAAAATCGAAACCAAAATTTATTTTAGAAGTTGATCGTGTCTTGCTCAATATGGAAGAAAGAGAAGAATTAAAGGAAGGTTCAATTGGGCTAGGTTATTACTTGGCCCAACTAATTTTTGGGTTGGGCCGAACATATAAAAAAAATTTGTTTTTATGGGTTTGTTTTGACCATCCCAATTATATTTTGTTATGTTCAAGCCAATTTATCTTAGTTCATAAAAAAATTTGATTTTTTAGTTTATTGAGTGTAAAATATTAATTTTACAATTAGTTGATTTATAAAATTAATTTGAAATTGAATAAAATTATTTTATTTGATTTGTTTATTTTATTTTTCAATTAAAAAAGCGAATAGAAGGACACGATTGAAAATCATGAATTTTAACAATATTTCACTCTTATATTTTTTTATATGCCAAATATCATGTTTTAAATGAGATTTAATTTTTATGATGCTTATGATGTGATAATTTGCATATATTTATTTTAGAGGTTGATAAATAAGTCTGAATTCATGTTTAAATTTAATTTATATGTCATTCGTCATGTTTAAATTAGATTTAAATATTATGATATTCATTATATTGCACATATCATTTAAGAGAGACCAATAAGATTGGACTTTTAATAATTAAATCATAAGATTCTTTAATTAAATAATTAAAAGTTTGAGAAACTTTAATTATTACTAGTTACTCTGTGCACGCGATGTATGTGTGTACAGTCTTTTTTATCATTATCGATGGACTAAAGTGAAATTTGACAAATTATGAAAAGACTAAATTGATATTTGAATTGTTGAAATAAAAAAAATAAAAATAAAGTGTGTGTTGAAATTTAAAACAAAAAAAAAACAAAAGTGTAATATTAGTATCATATAAGGGTAAAGTTGGAAGAAAAAGTTGATGCCATTCTTAGGTAGTTACTATCATATCCTCAACTTTAATAAAATAGAATAGATATAATAATGAGTGGGAGAAAGATATATGACAATAAATCATACGGTCTCCATTATTGACAAAAGCAATGTGAGGTTTAAATGACGCCTAGTGACGCATAGGACATCCTCCCCAAGGGAGGTTTTAATTTAAACCAAAATTGAAGGCTTAGTTCCTGAAAGGATAAGATTTTTTAGTATGATTCATAATTTGCCTATCTTAAGGAGGCAATTATAGATCGTATTTTAAAACCCAAAATAAGCATCTAAGTTAAATTAAAAGGTAATTAATAATAAAAGTGAAGATATGAGGTATCTTAGTGTTTTATTTATTAATAGAGATAGTCTCGATTTAATCATCATTTAATTCATCCGACCTAAGACAGCTTATTAAATGTGAGATTAAATTTCTTTGGAATTGGTAGAATAAATAATAATGTATCATGCATCATATTTATGATTCCTAAATTGATTAATTATCTATGATATTTTTTCAATTTATTTAAATGTCATTTTATACATTAATTTCAGCAATCATGTCTACTGGTCCTATTCTTGCTTTACTTAATGAAAAGTTGACTGGTTAAAACTTTTTGAAATGGAAGAGTAACATTAACATTGCCTTCGTCGGTGAGAACCTCAAATTTGTCTTGACAGAGGTGTGTCCTCCCAAGTCTCCTTTGAATGCTTCTCGTATTGTACGAGAAATATATGATCGATTGATCGCGGCAAACAATAAAGCCAAGGGCTACATGTTAGCCGAAATGAACGATGTGCTTAGACTTAAGCACGAGCATGTAGAGAATGCTTATGAGATAATGGATTCTCTGCAAGCTATGATTGGTCAGCAATCTAGTCAATCTAAGCATGAGACTATTAATAATGCCATGAATGCTAAGATGAAGAAAGGCCAATCAGTTGGAGCGCATGTTTTGAACATGATTAACAACTTCACAGAGGCTGAGACTCATGGTGCGACCATAGATGATGACACACAAGTGAGCATGATTTTGGAATCATTTCCACCGACTTTCCTGCAATTCAAAAGCAACTACGTCATGAACAAGCTTGATTATAACGTGACACAATTGCTCAATGAGTTGCAAACCTTTGAGGCCATTTCCATGGGAAAATTCCAAGAAGGTGATGCAAATGTTGTCAAGGATAAGTCACCTTCCTCCAAAGCTAGTTTGAAAAGGAAAAATAAGGGGAAAGGAAAGGGAGCTCCTAAAAAGCAAAAGAATTGGAATGGTTCCAATGGCAAAAAGAAGGATGGCACTGCAAAGCCCAAATGAAAATGTTTTCACTGTGGGATTGATGGTTGTTGGAAGAGAAACTGCCCCAAGTATCTCGTTGACCTAAAAGAGAACAAAAAAGGTAAATATGATTTATTTTTTCTAGAATCTTGTTTAGTAACCATTAATTCTTCTATATGGATAGTTGATTCAGGCGCTACTAATCACGTTTGTTATTCTTTGCAGCTACTTAGTTCTTATGAAGAGCTTGCCGATGGGTCCTTTACGATGAGAGTTGGCAATGGTGCAGTAGTTGCGGTAAGAGCAGTGGAAGTTATTAAACTTAGATTTAATGATAGACATTTGGTTTTGAACAATGTTTATTTTATTCCTGATTTTCGTAAAAAATTGATTTCTGTTTCAAAGTTGAATGAACAATTTTATTCCATTTCTTTTGATAATAATGAGATTGTTATTTTGAGAAATGAGCGTTTCTTTTAATAATAATGAGATTGTTATTCTGAGAAATGGGCGTATCATTTGTACTGCTTTAATCGAAAATTGACTATATATTCTAAGACCAAATGAACAACCACTGCTTAATGTTGAAATGTTTAAAGTAGAACATCCCAAACCTAAAAAGCAAAAGGTTTCTCATGAAGATAAAACATATCTATGGCACCTAAGGTTAGGGTATATTTCCTTAGAAAAATTAAACAGACTTGTAAAGGATGGTCCTTTAAGAGAGCTAATTGTTGGCACTCTTCCTGTTTGTGAATCTTGTTTAGAAGGAAAAATGATTAAGAGACCTTTATCCGCAAAGGGCAATAGGGCCAAGGAACCACTAGAGCTTATATATAGTGATGTAAGTGGTCCTATGACTACACGATCTAGAGGTGGTTATGAGTACTTCGTCACTTTTATTGATGATTACTCAAGGTATGGATATAATTATCTCATGCATAGAAAATCCTAGACTTTTGGAAAGTTCAAAGAATTTCATGCGGAAGCCGAAAGACAACTAGGTAAATCTTTAAAATGTTTTCGATCAGATCGAGGCGCTTGATACTGAGTTCAAAGATTATTTTCTAGAGCATGGTATTTTATAACAACTCACTGCACCTGGTACCCCTCAGCAAAATAGTGTTGATGAAAGGAGAAATCGCACTTTGCTTGATATGGTGAGATCTATGACGAGCTACTCTTAACTGTCAATCTCGTTTTGGAGTTATGTAATAGAGACAGCCACTTACATTTTGAATGCAGTGCCATCGAAGTAAATCCATGAAACACCCCTAGAGTTGTGGAATGGAAAAAAACCTAGCTTATCTCATTTTCGCATATGGGGATGCCCATCACATGTTTTGGGAGGAAAGACTTGGAAATTGCACCCACGTTCAAAAGTGTGTTTGTTCGTGGGATATGGCAAGGGAACGAGAGGAGGTTGGTTTTATGATCCTAAAGATAAGAAAGAAATTGTATCGACAGATGTCATCTTTCTTGAAGATGATTAAATGACTAACTTCAAGCCTCGAAGTAAGATTGTACTCGAGGAGTAACTCAATGATGAGATCCTTCAACCTCCAACTAAAGTTGTCAACGAAAACATTAATGATACCACTGAACCAAGTCAAGATATCATGCCACCTCGACGTAGTGGGAGGGTAGTAAGACCACCCATCCGCTATCGCCAAGATGAAGAGGCAAATGTTGCTGTCACCGATGGGGTGGAAGATGATCCATTGTCATTTCAACATGCAATGGAAGATCCCGTCAAAGGAAGGTGGCTTGAAGCTATGAACCAAGAAATGGAGTCGATGTACTCCAATTCTGTCTAGGTTCTTGTAGATATACCTGAAGAGGTTAGACCTATTGGGTGTAAATGGATCTATAAGAGAAGAGAGGTGTAGATGGGAAAGTATAAACTTTCAAAGTAAGATTGGTTGCAAAGGGTTATACCCAAAAAGAGGGAGTCAATTATGAAGAGACTTTCTCGTCAGTAGCCATGCTTAAATCTATTCGCATATTACTTTCAATTGCTGCTCGTTTTGACTATGAGATAAGGCAGATGGATGTCAAGACGGCCTTTTTGAATGGTCATCTAGACGAGGAAATCTACATGAAGCAACCACATAGTTTTATAGCCTAAGCCAAGAGCAAAAGGTTTGCAAATTGCTTAGATCAATTTATGGACTAAAGTAAGCGTCGAGATCATTGAACCATAGATTTGATGAAACAATCAAATCTTATGGCTTTGATCAAAGTATTGATGAGCCTTGTATATACAAGCACATCAAAGATGGAAAAGTGGTATTCATAGTGCTTCACGTAGATGACATTCTACTTATTGAGAATAATTTGGAAAAATTGTCTTCAGTAAAATGTTGGCTTGCCAAGCGATTCCAAATGAAAGGTTTGTTAGAAGCAAATTATGTTGTTGGAATTCGAATCGTTCGAGATAGTAAGAACAAATTGTTGGCATTGTCTCAAGCTACTTATATTGATAAGATGATATTGCGTTATAGAATGCAAGATTCCAATAAAGGTTATCTACCAACTCAACATGGAATCGTTCTCTCTAAGGAGCAGTGTCCTAAGACACCGCAAGAAATTGAGGACATGAGACACGTTCCCTATGCCTCTGCAGTAGGCAGCCTTATGTACGAAATGATGTGCACTAGGCCAGACATATGTTATGCTGCAGGGATAGTCAGCCGATTTCAGTCAAATCCTGGTTCGGATCATTGGATAGCGGTTAAGAACATTCTCAAGTATCCTCGGAGAACGAGAAATTATATGCTTGTCTATTCGGGTGGAGACCTTAAAATATATGGTTACACCGATTCTAAATTTCAATCAGATAGAGATACTCGAAAATCGACGTCTGGATCAGTGTTTACTCTTGGTGGCGGTGCCATAGTCTGGAGAAGCATCAAGCAATCCAGCACAGCCGACTTGGCCATGGAGGCCAAATACATAACTGCTTTCGAAGCTGCTAAAGAGGCTGTATGGCTTAAGAAATTCCTATCTGATTTGGAAGTTGTTCCAAATGTGAATAATCCACTCACTTTGTGGTGTGACAACAGTGGTGCAGTGGCTAATTCGAAGGAACCTCGTAGTCACAAGAGATCGAAGCATATAGAAAGTAAGTACCCCTTGATCCGAGAGATAGTGCAAAGAGGTGACACTTCTATTCTGAAGATTGTCTCTGCCGACAACCTCGCTGATCCATTCACCAAGACATTGCTTGCAAAAGTTTTTGAAAGGCATATGCTAAATTTAGGACTTAGAGACATGTCTCACATGCTTTAGTGCAAGTGGAGATTGTTGGGGATAGCGTCCTTAAAGGATTATAATAAAATATTTTTTTAATGAAAGTGACATTTATTATTGAACATGTTTGCATGAAAATGTTATTGTCATGAATATCTTAGCAAAATCCATAGTTTATTGGATGTAACCATAATTTTAGTATATACAAGAGGATTAAAATTATGAATAATAAACTTAAATTAAGTCTGTGATGAAATAATTAAAGTAAGGATATTTAATTAAAGCATCACTAATGCGGCCCATGAACATTATGAATGTTACTGTCTTATCAGGATTGTCGATATTAGGACATCTAGATGGGGGCATTTATCTATAATGTGATTATGTACGACTTGGACCAATTTAATTAGTCATTTCATAATAAATTCCGTTGCTACTATAAAGTTCAAATTAAAACATAAAGATGAACATATATGGACAAATCTCAATCCTGAAGTGATTTTAAACTTCTGTTCATTTCAATATGATTCTTAATTTTCTTGTTTAAAGTTTGCGATTGTGCATTCTCAATACTTGCATTTTAGATTTATATTTGAGATGAATGGCTGGGAATATGAATTCACAGACATGGATTTCATTCCTTCTTGCGAGAAGTAGAAAGACGATTCTCTCATTTGTTAATTCTGGAACTGAGTGTTGGGCCCATCTAATTTATAATTAAGTTATAAATTGAACCACTCACTACTGAATTAATGGTAAATGAGGAGAAGAGGTAATTGAATAGGTAAACGGAAAATTCCTAGCTTCAGTTACGAATTTTCTATGGAAGATTAATCCATATGTAATGATTATATCAATGGACTACTCAATTTTGTAGAGTAAGATAATTCATAATGAAGAAGAGTGCAATTACATATTTTTAGTGGAGCAATAATGGAATTAATAAATTAGATAAATTAATTAAACTCTAGATAAATTAATTAAAGAGTTAATTATTTATCCAATTTATTGAAGCCTCTAATTATGGGTTCATGGTCCCCGATAGGTCTTTCCAAATTAATAAAGAGCTAGAAATGTAATTTAGAAATCATAAATGAATATGGAAATTTTTTTTCCATAACTTCAAATGCTTGGAGATAAATATAATTAATTATGAGATATTAATTATATTAAATCATAATTATGAGATTATTATAGATTTGGATTAGTATGGTAATACTCAAAATTTGTTGATAATATCTTTAATTTATTGTGAATAAAATTTAGATATTATTTAATATCTAAAAATAAGTTAGAATGATATTCTAATTTATTTTGATAAGATCTTAGAAATTTTATGACTTTTAAAAGGACTTTTAAAAGACTTAAAATAATATAATTCAAACCAACTTCAATTGCTTGGAGATAAATATAATTAATTATGAAATATTACTTATATTAAATTATAATTATGAGATAATTATAGATTTGAATTAATATGGTAATATTCAAAATTTTTGATAATATCTTTAATTTATTATGAATAAAATTTAGATATTATTTAATATTTAAAAATAAGTTAGAATGATATTCTAATTTATTTTGATAAGATCCTAAAAA
>NC_133310.1:15730304-15756938 GCF_012295235.1 Primulina huaijiensis | reverse complement strand
ATATTTGCAATGATAATCTTTCCTTGAATTGAGATGGCAACAGAATTTTAGAATGATTATGTTCCCTTTGAATTGATATGGAAATAAAACTCATCCGTGCACTCATAAATAGGAGTAGGTATGAAACAAAACAAAAGAGGACAAAACAAAAATCAAAAAGCTGAGTCAACGTAATTGAAGAATGGGTATGCATTGTCTTTTCCCTCACTCCATTACTTTTTGGATTGTTTTATGACTTTCACACATGCATTGTCCTTTCTGTCTTGTTATTATTGTGTCTTCTATTTTTTAAGGTTCGTATTTGTTTTATTGGAGCATTGATAGTTATTTTTCTTTGCACACGGTTTGAATAAAATTCGAAGGCTCCTCCTCTGTGTTTTTTTTGTTGTTGTTTGAGCTATGAGTGATACTGCTGTCCGTAGCGATGGTCAAGGCGTGACTATGGGCGAGCAGCATGTGCGGCGCCGAGGGAGGAGAGCACAAGGAAGGGATCGACGAGGGCGAATAATCCGGGCTCTCACCGCTATTACCGAGCGGAGATGGAAACACAATGGATAATGTTATATGTACCGTGGTGAAATCTTCATCTTTTAATGCAATTTCGTATGTTCATGTGTCTGATAATGCATACAACTTGATGAAAGAGGTTTGCGTTGCTCTAAGAGTTCACCTAAACACGTTTAAGCTCATTGAGGAGGAATCTGCGCCACCCCTTGTGGACAAATTTGGTTGGTGTACGTGGGATGCGTTTTACTTGACGGTGGAGCCTGCTGGAATTTGGCATGGAATCCAGGAATTTGCAGATGGTGGCCTCACACCGAGGTTCTTAATAATTAATGACGGCTGGCAAAGCATCAGCAAAGATGGAGAAGATCCCACTAAAGACACCAGAAATCTTGTACGAGGAGGAACTCAAATGATTGCCAGGTTTCACAGGTTTGATGAATGTGAAAAATTCAGAAAGTATAAGAGTGGATCACTAACAGGACCTAATCATCCTCCTTTTGATCCTAAGAAAACAAAAATGCTGATTTCCAAGGCTATTGAGCTTGAGTTTGTTCAGAAAATGTACGGGACGTAACGAAAAGACGCATGGTCTTTTGCTTCTGGATGTCATTCCTGTCTCCCTTGTTCTTGAAACTGCTGGCGGCATCATGACTGTACCATCCCTATCATCAAGGAATATGTCTTCCTAATGACTTTAAATTTTTCGATATAATTTGGATTCGCTCGACTGGGTATTGCTTGTAGTTATTATTATTATTTGCTGCTGCGTTTAAGCATGTTGAGTATGATGTTGAGATGGTTTTTGGTGTGTCGGTTCACATCGATAGGCACTTGTTCGCATTAGAAGTCGTAGGATGCGTTTTGGTGTCAAATGGCGTGTTCACGGATTGGGTTGCGTTGCTTGTGATGCATAGTTGTTTTGGGGTATTTTTTTTGAGTTTGAATAAGTGCCTTAGCATCCTAGAATGGGTCTTGAGGTAGGATTAAGTCACAAATGTCGGGAATTCCGTTTGTTCACGATTCCAGCATCTACACGGACCCGAAGCCGGACCTGTACACGGAGTCCGTGCCATTTTTCCTTCAAAATGCGAAATTCCAGCATGTACCCGGACCCCTACACGGACCCCTACACGGGGTCCGTGTACCCCCTTTTTATAAAAAAAAATTTGTTTTTTATTATTTTGAGTATAAAATATAGGATGTGTTTTATGGTTATGAATATAAATATAGGATTTGTTTTATGGTTATGAATATAAAACATAGGATTTTGTTTTGGGGTACAATATCATGGTTTAGTACGATTATTAAACGAGGTCAAGTCTCGAGTGATCTAGAATGTCATAAGCCATTCATTTATTGCGGTGGCGAGCTCGAATATCTACGTCTAAGCTATGAAAGATAAGTGTTTGAACTCATGTTAGTATGTGCAGCAGTGGCCCCAAGTGAGATCTAACGAATCCCTCAACGCCAAGTAAGTATGTTCGACGTGCAAAAAAGAAAATACTTTTAAGTTTTTGAGGTATGCTAAATTTCTTGTGACCAAATTATGAGCGGGTTTGAAAGTCGGTGAACGTGGCCGAGGACCTCTCCACCCCGGTAAAGTATGACACGGTTTAGATCAGGATTGGAAAATGGTAAAGCATGACCAGGGACCAATCCACCCGTTAAAGCATGAACGGGGATCTCATGTATATGGTAGTGCACTTTCCCTGCCAGCCCAGTACTGTGGTTTAGTCTGATCAGGCACATTTATGTATGGGTCACTTGCTTTGAAACATATCTCTACGCAAAATAATGTTATGTATGCTCAAGTATGTATGATGCAATCACGTTTAAGAAAAGTTTTATGATGATGGCACGTCTACGTTTATGCTATTACATTCAAGTTCAAGTATGTTTATGCTATTACGTTCAAGTTTCAAGTATGTACGCTCTATTTTAAAGATGCATGTGGTTTTATTACGTATTACTTGTTATTATCAATTTATACATGTTGAGTCTTTAGACTCACTAGACTTGATCGATGCAGGTGAGGATGACGTTGAGGAGACGAGGGGTGGGGACCAATGAGCCGGCTTGGACTGAGCAGGAGGCTAAACCCGAGGACCGTCCATGTTTTTAAGACATTATGCAATGTTTCAAATATTCTGATTTCATGTTATTGTGTACGATATTTAAATAAGTTTTTTTAAGTGTTTTTAGAAAACTTTATTTGTGATATTTTCATTGCAAATATTTTAAATGATCAGTTTATTGTTATCGCAATTTGAAGGTTTCTATTTAATTAAGAAAATTTTTATTTTTTCGCAAATTTTAAAGTAGTTAAAATTACGGTACGTGACAGTTGGTGTACAAGAAAATAAATATATGTATTTGTATAATTTTATGGTAATAATATGGTGTATATAATATTAGTCATGTTTAAATAATTATGTATATCATACCACATTATTATAATGAGGTGTCATAAGATATTTTTTTAAAAAACCTTATAAACTTTTATACTTGTCGTATCCCTTACCGGGAGTGTAGGATGTCGTCTTAACATCCTCCCAAGATTTATAACAAGTTTTTCAAAAATTTATTTTATTATAACATTATATTATATATTAAGTATATACACAATAAATAAATAAACAATAAAATAAATATTATTATTTTTGTTACTTTTTTCTTCTGTTTTGGAGCTTGGAAAAATATGGAGGACTTTTAGAACTTCGTGTTGATAATGTGTTGTGAAAAGATAAAAATTTACGGTAAAAAGTAAAACTCTCAAACTCTCAAAATTATCACACTACACACTTTATAATATTTTTCTTTCAACTCAATTGTGATTTTCTTCACAAATGAGAGATCTATTTATAGAAAATCTTTACAAATAATCCAAAAATAAATTACTTCATTACCTTCATCATCACATACAAATTTCAATATTCAACACCTAATTTTACCTAATTTTCAACATTCAAATATTCAACATTCAATATTCAAATATTCAATATTAAAATATTAATTTTCAACAATTTAGACATTATAAATTAAATCAATTATTTATGAACAAAGTATTATCATGTAAAAAATTATCAGAAACAAATATGAACTAACCTAAATTAAAACGCACGTGTCGCAATATGAATGGCTTAGGGTAGTACCCATTAGCCAGCATCGAACTAACAGTTGCTATCATGACAACTACATAGAGCAAGACTAGTTTTCCTCACGTATGTTCTAACACTGCCGGTCAATGAAGGCAATTTTTGCTCGGAAAAGGGGAAGAAAACAAACAGATATAGATAGATGCATAAACCCTTGGATCATTGAAACATGAATTACATTGTTGTTCAATATGGGAAACAATGTCAGTCTGTCTTTCCACCTTTTAAGCAGCGTATAGTCAAGGATTTTATGTAAAATAAAATCAGAATAAAATCCTTTCTTCTTGAAAAGTTGAACTAAGTCGCACTGCAAGCTTTACATCAGAATGCGGAGCACAGCTAGGCCAACAGCAGATACGGAGGCAAGCGTACCTATGCAGTACTTAATCACATCGTATTTTGCTGCTTCCAATTGAGCCCGCAATGCATGAATTTCCTGAGATCATAAAATATTACAGATTTTGATCAAATGAAGACTCTTGAGGTTAAAAATACGACTAGTTTAACTGTTATATTGCTTCACCAGTTGTATGTACTTACTCGATCAAGTTTGTTAGTGAGGTTAGTCGTTTCTTGATTTTGATTGTTTAGCTCATCCCGAATTCTCCTGCATAACACCAAAAATTGAATAAAGCACAAACAAATGGTAAAATACACTTGTATGTAGGTGGAACATATCTTCATCATTTGCTTGTAACTAATTCGCGAATAGCGATTAGGATATTAGGATAACTCACCCCCTCTCTAGATTAAGATCCAAACGCTGCCCAGCAGTGACTTTGTCGACTTCATACCTGAAAAAAAGGTCATTCTCAGAGACAATCAGAAATATAAACGAGGCGACAGACATTTTTCCAACAGACCTTAGCTCACTACGCATCTTCTCTATATCACTCTTTAGTTTTTCCGTCTCGTGTTGCAATAGAGAAAAATGGTGGTCCTGCATTTGGTGTCAGATGAACTAAGTTTAAATCCACAATTCTTTACGAGGAAGGGTGCCCAACAAGACAAATAAAACATACACTAGAAAGCAAATGCTGGCTGTTTAACATCATTAGTGGATTAGAACAATTGCAGCGGACGAAGAAAGAAACACCATTATTCCTTCGCAATTTTCCAAATAGTTTTCAGATTACACAACTTTTTCACTCAAGATTTTTGCACTATAGGGATTTATCGCGTTAAAGTTCTTCCTTCAACTAAAGATGAACAGCAACATATTTTGCTAGTGGGAAAGCAAGAAAACAAAGATACGTACGAGGTGTATATTCTTGGAAAATGTTTGACAATAAAAACTCACGGAATAATTGAATTAACACACGCGATCATTTACTCTTTGTGGTACAAGCACAAGCAAAATTCCTGCACAATAAAATGAATTATATACCCATTGTTCTGAACAAAGAAAGGAAAAAGAAAAAAATAACATAACATCACTGTCTGTTGTTTTACTTGCACCAAGTGTAAGAATTAGGGTAAATCAGCAGCCTAATTGAATGTCAGATAATTTTCTGTAGACACTTTGCCTCACAAATTTGGAAGATCTTTATCTATCTCAAACATTCAAAAACTAGTCAGTCATCTAAATAAAATTACTTAGTAAATATCAAAGTCAAACTTCATACGCTTTCTGTGATTAATCAAGATAAAAACCCAAAAAAACAACATTCAACATCAAGGGCTATAGTCAACCAAATTCTTGAAAATATGTTCATTGGTTAGTCTATCCCCTACTTTTATCAATTTTAAACTTTAAAAAATATAGGGGTTATATTTTGATGGAGATTAAATTTAAATCTTGAGTGGGACAAAAACTTTGTGTTAATTTGTTTTAAAATCAACCTTTTTTATTCTCACAAAAAGGGGATAAATATGTTAGATGAAATCAATTTTTATCCAAGTTTTGTGATCATCAAAAAAGGGAGATTTTTGAGTTTAAAAACACTAGCAATTTTGATTGATAACAAAACATTTTATTGTGTCTTTAATATATTTACTTAAGTGTGAAGTTGCTAGCTCAAATTGGAAGTTGGAACACGAATTTAGCACACAACTAGACACAGGCGAGCTGCATTCTTTCGATAATATCTCACAAACCAGTAATCTAAAATTACCAGTGAGCAAAACGGTTGGAAAGCCAACTCAATTCTCTACAAATCATATTTCAGGCCGATCAGGTTAGTTCGTACGTTATTAATATTAACCAGACGCCACAATGTCCAGCTGGAAGTCACAGATACAGCAAACGGCAAGACTTGACTAGCTCTGGTATTTTGTTCATATCTCACAAACCAGTGATCCAAATGACCATCGCGAAAAACGGTTGGAAAGCCAACTCAATTAACTACAAGTAATATTTAGGTCAGTTAAGTTAGTTCGGATGTTATCAATGCTAATTGAAGGTTGCAAGATCAAGCTAGAGGACACGAAAACAGCAAACAGCTAGACTTGAGAAGTTCTGGTATTTTAGTCATATCTCTTATCTCGATTATCTAATGGAACAATCCAGCATGCATTACAAAGCTAAGACAATGATTTACAAACAATCTTCCAAAGTCGAAGTCTGAATCAGAGCTTAAGAAATTGATAAATCTCGATGAAGTTACCGGTTCTGCAACACGGATATAGCTGTTGGCTAGACATGAGCAGATCTAGTATTTTGAGCATATTTCTCTCATAAAACTAAAAATTGAGTGATTCCTGATTCTATGGAAAGCTAGGAGAAGGTGATACAACTTTCATGTTCATCATTTTGCCCAGAAATCGACGATTCAAGAATTATAATCAAGAGAAGGGAGCAGCTAGCCTTGGTCCAACTAGACTTGGTACGACTCAATGAACAGAAAAAACGGCTCGATATCAAAAGGTAGTCAGAAAGTCAAATATGATTGTTTTAATGTAAGAAACCAAAAGTACTTTTTCAAATTGTCATATTCTTGTTTCAAACGTTCATATCTTGGAGGCCATAAATGCATCATCTTCAATATCAAATTCAAGCTGTTGAAAAAGATTCAAATCATGGGCAGCCTATGTGAAGAAAATTAACTAAAATGAGAGCAAGCCCAAGTGGGAGGACACATATGAGAGATATATACATTGTAAAGTAACAAATCCTTACACACAAATCTATCACACAAAAGAGAGTTGAACTTCAATAAATAGTTGAGTGATATTCGCACAAAGACATTAAAGATTGTGTTTGCAGTCTTGACATAAAAGACGTTAAACATTATGCGCACTGAGAGGTTGCGGCATACAATCGAAAGTGTGCTAGGAGTTTCAATTAAACAATGGATAAGTTCTAAGACGAAATGAGTTCGTACAAAAAATTGTATAAATCAAAGTCTTCTATTGATATCTTTCTAGGTTAAAGAAAGTATGACTTAGGAGTTGTTAATCATCGAACATCTGTAAACTAATTTGTGCATATTTATTTATCATGTTTATTTAGTATTGCTACTGTTTTATATGCACGGTTGAAACACTTACGAGTCTTTCAAATACCAAAATATTACATACAAAGTGTTTGATAAAATGATTCGACCAAATCGTTTTTATTATTTCAATTTGTATATCTTTTAAATGTTTTTCAGAATTGATTATTTTGAATTGCTTCCGCTCGGTTTTGAACCGAACTCAATACAATTTCTTGATACCCGGTTCATTTTTTAACATTTCACGAACAAGTTATTGTAGTTCAATATTTGTCTCCCAATCGATCCTATCAGGATCTTCGGACCTATATCACACCTATCACAAAGTTGCTACTATCCGCCAAACTGCAATTATATTTTTTAGGAAAATGGCTAAAAAAACCTGAAACAATGGGAATTTACTAACTTAACGCTGTATATCTTGCAACTAAGAGAATAGCAACTAAATTACACAAACTCATGAGAATTTCAATCAAAAGAAATGAAAAAAAAAGGAGTAATACGAACCATACCTGAGAACTTTTAACTTCAGTCTTGAATTTGGACAAATTGGATTCCTGTGCCATCTCATTCTGCAAAACAAAATTAATATGTTCCTTTACAAACACAAACGCGGGTAATACATATTTATCCATATAATAAAAAAATGAAAATTAAACGGAACACCAAAATAACAAAGGAGGTGCTCACTTGCTGCATTTGACCTTTAGAAACAAAGGAATGAGAAACATTCTCCAAACTGTCATTCAGGACTTCCGTCATAGAAGCGGTTATAGCCTCGGCTTGCTTGGATGGCAAGCCTTGTGCCTCCAATCTCCTCACCTAAATCAACCAACCAATAAATTAATTAAGTCAAATACATCCCAAATGAGAAACTTCACACCTCATGACAACATACAGGAAAATGTAAAAAAAAAATTATGCAAATTACAAGAGCCAAAGTATCGACGAGGAAAAGACGTTTCCCATTGGATTTAAGAAGCTCGGACATCTGCCTAGATTCAAACCGGCGGCTCGGGCAGAACAACTGGATTCTGCTGGGACCAACCCCAAACTGCACGGCACGCCTACAAACAGCCGCCATCAAACAACAATACAGGCGAAATCTGAAGCAAAAGCGAACTTATTTCCCAAATGGACCCGCGCAATGAAGTCGAAAAATAAGCTGAAACAGCGATGAATTGCAGCAAAGAGTTAATTACAGCTAAAATATGCTGCAGAAGCTAAGCCAAAGCTATGGAGAAGGGAAGAGAAAAACGTGAATGGGGAAAAGGAAGTAGGGGAGAAATGGAGGAGTTGCTGATTCCTAGGAGAACGATCGATGATTCAAGCTTTGGTTCCATTGCTGAATATTGGAGGCCAATTTATTTATGCTTTCCGATAATTAAAATTAAACTAAAGCGCGTTTTAAACGCGTTTCAATATTGACTAGCGCTTTTTATTCAAAATGGAAAATAAGAATTGTAAACTCATTTAATGAGCCGACCGCGGGGGCTTGAACCCATGAACACAAGGTTAGCAGCCTTGCGCTCTACCAACTGAGCTAGACGGGCTTGGCCTAAGATTTGTTTTTATTCAAAAAATATAACACTTTATTTTGAACACGTATCTTTTTTGTGGAAAAAATTCTTTCTGCATAAATATTTTTTTTACGATAATCTATAATGTCATAATGTATTGAAATTTAATTTTTTAATATTGTATTCCATACTTAGAATTTCAAAAAGAAAACTTATTTGGAAAGTGGTGGGACAATTCATAGAATAATATCATTGTAGTGTGTGTTGTTTAAGAAAGGAGGAATTCCTCCATTGCATGGGAGACATGATTATGAAAAAGCAAAAGAAAAAAAACTAGTAGAAGTCGAGATTATAACACAAGATTGCTCCAGCAAAATGGAGAATAAGATGGCCATCTATTCCAATACAATGAATGTGCTACAGGTTGTTCAGGATTTCAGGACAAAAAATTCACAGCTTGANAATTAACTCAGTTGAATTGTAATACACTACTCATACATCGATCAACTCTAGACTGTTGACAATATAGTACAAAACAAATGGTCGTCAACAGTACAAAACAAATGGTCGTGACAACCAAACCATCATCACGGGTGTAGATAGTCGCAGAATGATCCTTTCTTGCAACGACCACTCTCATAAAATTTACATACCCGCTGCCCTTTTGGTGGCGGCGTGGAATATCCTCCACCGCCACTACTACCACCGTACTGTTGCCTGCCCCACGGAGGCCTGCCTCTACCAAATCCACCTGGTTCACCACCTTGATATCCCCACTCACGGGGGCTACTGTACTTGCGTTGGCCATCCCATGTTAGGCTCCCATTTACTGGACTCAGATTTACACCTGGATTTCCCCAAGCTGCCCCTGGGTTGGCCCCCCAACTGAGGTTTGTCATTCCCTGAGTTGGTCCTCCCAATACAAGATTTACATTACCCTGCACTGTAACTAGATTGATGTTACCCTGCACCGTTCCCCAACCAGGGTCGTTAGACTCTGATCCTGTACCAAGAACCATAGTTGCACCAACCATTTCTTGACTGGTATTGACTGATGCAGGAGGATGGAATTCTGATCCAGCTTCACCGGTGTAAACTGGGGCATTAGTTTCTCCCTCACTGCTTGTTGATGAACGTACACTTGACCTCCTAAAAGAATCTAAACCATCGATAAAAGATGATTCTACAGCTGGTTTGCACGGGACGGAAGGCTGGCAAGCCAATTGTATATCTCCCGTGGAGCTCCAGGCATCATTTTTTCCGGGATCATGTATATGACTGAACTCGATTGAGCTAAAGCAATCATCTTTACAATCTTGAATCAACTCCTTCGCAAACTTCATCGCTGAAGTAGGAGAAGGGAAACCACCTTGGGATTCCATAGCATCAACTTCAGCCAACAAATCTGATACCGATTCCTCACCCAAAGCATCAAACTCAATTGGCTCGTTAAACATTGCAAGCCAATTAGGTAAACTTGTTGGAGAAGCGTGAGTAATTTGGCCATTATTTGAAGTGGTGGTAGTAACATTATCACTTGTGAGCTCAAGCGGTTTCAATGAAGATGGAGAGAGTAGACCGGAGTGCCATTCTTGGCCAGATGGTTTTGAAGGCGCAGGGGAATATCCACACCATTCATCAGCTACTTCAGGAAGCTGCAAATTACCAACCACTGGACCTGAAGAACTGCTCCAGCTAGGGCCTGCAGTTGGCACAATAAAATTTATAAAATCATATTGCTTGGTTTCGATGGCCTGATCCCCTTGATCTTCATTGTTAGCCCTTGGCGTAGGACTTAATAGCTCAAGGATACCAGGGTTTTGCATGGGGACATCTAAAGATACAGATTGTTGCTCTTCAGCAATCTCAACTAGCACAGGCTTTTCGACGGTCTTCGGTGCGACACAAGGCAGATTTAGTACATTTGTATTCCGATCCTGATTGATTGACTCCATTGACTTGGATACAGGTGCAGAAGTGGATTCGAATTCCATTGAGCTCAAATCAACAGGTAGAGTTCTCATGTTTTCTTCAGAAGACTGACCTGCTTGGCACCTATCCTCGCACTGATTTTGAATCTCTGGACCACTTGTTATCTGGTTCTGATTTAGCCCACATGAAGTGTTTTCCCCATTTTGTGGATCTTGGATTCTATCCGGAAGAGCTGCATGTGTGGGATACGAACTGCGTACTTGGACATTATCTGCACTACAACTATTGTCCTTGAGAAAATCCCAGGCTTGTGGATGGGAGGTACCAGAGTTATCTGCCCTTGCAGATCCGATGCTGTTTCCAGACAAAACATTTGAATTATCGCAAAAAGCCATCTCAGCTTGGTTGCTATAACTAACCGTCCCATTTACAACTTGGTCACCCCCAGTAACCCCCAGATCCGGCGACTCTGTTGAAAGGTTACACGGAAGGTCTGATGCTCCATGGAACTGCCTGTTCAAAGCATCGGTAAGAAGTAACGAATCGTATTGCTCATGATTTGTCCATATCCTCATATTATGTGGAAATAGACCTGTCGTATTCCACTTCCGCAGCTGCAACATGGCAAATGGTCCTTGAATTTTACCATTAGGATCACGATAATGCCACAATTTCTCTGTTTCAATATTACTAGCAGATGGCGAGTTTCCCACGGAGTGGCTGGCAGTAGAAGTTTCTAATCCAACAGACCTAAGCATGGCTTGAACATCCATACCAATGGTTACGGGAATAGCAATGTTGGCTTGACTTGTGTGTATATCTGAACTATGTGATCCACTTGCATCTACTCTCTCTATCACTTTGTTCTGCGCCTGTATAGACCCTTCGCTTTTCCCTGGGGAAGATGTACCACAAAGATTTCAGATTAAATTTACCAGGAATTAAAGTTTTCACCAACCTATGAATCTGCTATCCTTACTCTTAACCTTTTTTTATAACGAGAAACAGGGTTCCTTCCATTTCCAATAAATATAGAGGATTTTGGCCTCAATTCACCTGCGTGATATGATCAGCGTCATGGAGTATTGAACCTTTTCTAATGAGAAAATTTGCTAAAGTATTACTATTGTTGGCCCACCTCCCTTGAATTCGAGGGTTAAATGGTTTCTAGCATGGCAAGCGATTCAAGATCTCCTGTGCTCGAAATCACATATTTCACTGAGTTGATTTTAAGGGACTTCATTGCCTAATTTCCAAATAAATGTGCACGTACATGCCTTAAATTAATAAGTTTGGATATCCGTTCTTCAATTTTCAACTTACAAGTGAGATGGCATGTTTTGGGCCATCTCTGTGAGTTTGAGCTTTCAGGGAAAACGTTTTCCTCGCAAAATTTAATAAAATAACAGCTGGAAAGACACTTCCAACACCACAAAGCAGCACCATAGAGAAATCACCTTTTTCAGTGTTATCAGCACTTTTGACATCTTCTTCTAATTCATATTCTGGACTTATTTTTGGACCATCATGTACAATTGGGATTTCAGCGATTCTGCGCTGTCGCTCCTCAGGTGACTTTAGCAGCTGTACTTTGTTTACATATTCTCTGAGCGTGAAATTAGTCAAGGGACTCCAAAAAAAAAAAGCACTAGTTGTCATCATATTCATAAAATATATAAAGAAAGGAACAAGTTCCAATCTAATTTGGTTATGTAGGTAAAGAAAGATATTGAACCACCAGACACCTTCAGTCCTATCACATTCATTTTCTTGAGGAAACCAAATATGAGATGGACAAATATGGTATAATAATAAAATTAAAAACACATAAACACAGAACAGAGTTTACGCCGCCGAAAACCCAGAGTTCCCAATCAAAACATCATTATCATAAACAATGGCCAACAGGGGTTATATCATAAATAACATTGTGATCACCGACATAAAATGTTCAACAAAGCGATAAGCCAAATGTACCCAGGTGAGCTGAACAATTGCCTAATTGAGAGTTTCAAAAACAATCCATTTAAAACAAACTACATTCTAAAAGACAAGGAAATAGTTAAAACAAGGAAATAATTATCCTTATTAACTACGGAAAGAATCTTCTTGCTCCTCAATTTAACCCTAAATTTCCCATGAAACGTTGATACACCTTGGGCTTGTATGTTTCGTTCTCTACATTGTTCCCCACAACCCCTTCTCGGTCCACGTCGTCTTCGTGGCTCGTGACATTGCCGTCCCCTTGAGATGCAAGTTTGTCCTCAAACTTGAAAGAAGGAAATTGGGCTGCAAAGGCGGAAACCACTTCCCAAGAAGCCTCATATGGTGCCAGTCCTTGCAAATGAACTAAAAACCCATGGCAGCCACTGCGTATGCCGGTATCAAGGATGGCCTGCGGTTGTCTACTGTCCTCTTCTAGTTGAAAATGCGGAAGCACTGGGTTTGCATCGTGATTGCCTTTGAATTTCTTTAGCAATGAAACATGGAAAACTGGATGGATTTTGGATGATTCTGAGAGTTCAGGTTTGTATGCGACTGATTACCAAAAATGGACCACAATAACGAGGGCCAAGTTTCTAATTTTTGCGGGAAGCTAAGGATTTCTGGCGATATGGCTGCAGTTTGAGCAACACCTTGTCCCCCACGTCGAACTGGAGTTCACGATGAGCAGCAACATATTGTTTTCATGGATTTTTGTGGTTGCAAGAGCTTGTTTTTCTTGATCTCGAGTTTGTAATTCTCTATCCACCGAATCAATGCGTGAGAGACTAGGGCAGTATGACAGCAGACGTGGTGGGGGACGCCCATAGACGGCTTCAAATGGCGTAGTGCGAAGAGAAGAATGAAAACTGGTGTTGCAGCAATATACAAACCATGACAGCCAACCTACCAATTTCTTTGGATAGTCCCCCGTAAAGCAACGCAAATACATTTCCACAATGCGATTGACAGCCTTGTTTGACCATCGGATTGTGGGTGATATGCAGACGTAAAGCATAATTGTGAACCACTCAGTCGGAAAAGTTCCTTCCAAAAGGAGCTTGTAAAAGTGACATCTCAATCAGAAACAACTGTCTCTGGTAGCCCAGGCAATTTAAATATGTGATCAAAGAAAACTCAAGCGACGTGTGCCGCGGTATACGGATGTGAGAGGGCTAAAAAATGAGCATATTTAGAGAGGCGATCAACGACAACCAATAACACACTTTTTCCATGTGACATCAGGAGCCCTTCAACAAAATCCATGGATAAATCGGCCCATATATGTTGTGGTATCGCTAGGGGTTGGAGTAACCCTGCAAGTTATAAAAGTTTCACCTTATTGCGTTGGCATATGAGACACGTAGCCACAAACTCTTGGATTTGGCGTTTCATTCCTGTCCAAAAGAAATCGAGGGAAATTCGATGCAAAGTTTCTGGAAGCCCTCATGGTAGGCATTGTGGGTACCCGAAATGATAGCGGCAATGGAGGGACAGATCTACGCTGGTCATACCATATAAGACCATCCCAGAACTCCCAAGACCCTATAGCCTCGCCTTGCTGGATTTTTTGGATAAGTGGTTGAAGCTCGGCCGTTTCCATATGTTCCTCCCGAATGATGCTGAAAATAGCTGAGTGAGGCAAGGATATAGCTTGTAAATTGCCCTAGTCATCATCACCCCTGGATAGCGCATCCGCCAGCACGTTGGAGCTGTCTGCTTTGTATTCCACGTGAAAATCAAAACCCAGAAGTTTGCTAACCCAATGCTGTTGTGGTGAAGTCTTAATTCGCTGCTCCAGCAAAAATTTGATGCTATAATGATCGGTGCGAACCACAAAATTGTTGCCCCAAAAATAAGGCCGCCAATGGCGCACCGCTTTAGCTAACCCAATCAGCTCCTTTTCATATGCAGGGAGCTTTTTGTGCCGTTGTGCTAAGGGTTGGTTAAAGAAAGTAATTGGACACCCATTTTGATGCAAAACAGCACCAATCCAAGTATCAGATGCGTCACACTCGACCACAAAGCGTGCTGAAAAATCCGGCAAAGCAAGAACAGGGGTTTATGTCATCATAGTTTTTCACGAGAAGCCTAGCCGCTCCACTTGAAGGAGTTCTTCTTTAATAGCTGTGTAAGGGTATCTGCAATGGTGCCATAATCCTTGACAAATTTACGATAATAACCGGTGAGCCCCAAAATCCTCGCAACCCTTTAACCGTGTTTGGGGCTGGCCATTGGGTGATCGCTTCAAAAAAAATCGTTGCTGCTGTAATATCGAAAAAACTGTGCCGGTCTTCCCACGTTGGGCTTTAGATTAAGATATCATCAAAGAAAACCAAAATAAATTGCCGTAAACATCGCCCAAACACCGAATTCGTAATTGATTGGAGGTAGAAGGGGTGCGTTGGTGAGGCCAAAAGGCATCACAACAAACTCAATGTGGCCGTGATGAGTGCAGAAGGCTGTCATGTGCACGCAACTAGGATCCATAAGAATCTGGTGGTATCCGGTTCTCAAATCCAGCTTTGAAAAATATTTTGCACCATGAAGTTGCTCCAAAAGCTTGTCTGTTACAGGGACCAAGAATTTATCTTTGATGGTTTTCGCATTAAGAGCCCGATAGTCGACATAAAACCTCCAAGTGTCGTCACTCTTTTTCACTAGAAGTTCTGCGAATGATAATGGAGAATTGCTTGGTCGAATGAGACCTTTCTCGAGCATATCAGCGCATTGTCGCTCAATCTCATCTTTTTGTGCTTGAGGATATCGGTATGGGCGCCCCACGACGGGATTGGCACCATGTTCCATTATAATTTGATTGGCAATGCAAAAAAGGTGGAAGTACTTCCGGTTGGGCAAATATATCAAGAAAATTCTTCCAAAAGAGGGTCTTCTTCATTGTTAAGCAACATAGATAAATGCAGGCTAGTTGCAATGCCGCCTTATTGTAGGCCACTTAATGCAATCGTCGTGCCCCCTTGCAAGAATCTCATCGACATATCCTCGAAGTTCCATGTGATAGGACCTAGTGTTTTGAGCCAATTGAAGCCCAAGACTGCTCCGAAATCACCCAATGAAAAAATTAAAAATTCCACACAGAAAAAATGTCGCTCCGGTTGGATATTTATATTACGACAATCTCCGGTGCACGATAATTTTTTCCCATTGGCCACTGTCAACCAATGGGCTGCTTGTTTCTCTACCGGCAGCTTCAATTTATCGGCCAAGTTGGTGTCCAAGATGCAATGTCTGCTGCCAGAATCTATGAGCACCAAAACTGGAACACCATTAATAGCCCCCCGAATTTTCATGGTTTGCGCTTGTAAGGACCCCTAAATAGCGTGTATTGTCAGCCCCAAATCTTACGATTTCTCTGATTCACGAGACCAAAATATTTTTTACATCGATGAGCAGGAACATACATTTCATCACAAATAAAATAGAGCCCACGTGATCAACGCTCTTCCATCTCTGCTTGATTTAATTTTTTTAACAAACGACGCGAACTTGGATTAACCCCTTGTTTGCGCGGTGCTTGATTTCCTTCTTTTCACTCGAATAGTCGCGCAAAGCTCATTTAACTCGCTAAATCCTTTAGCTGCTGGATTTCCACCTCAATTGCAATCTGCTCCCCTAACCCGTTGACGAATATTTCCACTTCTTGTTCGTTGGTGAGAGCACAGGCATGAGCAGCCAATTGCTCAAATTGGGGCTGATATTCTGCTACGGTTCTTGTTTGGCGTAACTTAGATAATTCTCCTAATTTATTGTTGCGGATCGTCGGGCCAAATCAGAGATTACATTGTGTCTTGAACTCTTCCCACTGATAGTTCAGCCTATCTCTCTCTAATTTTAGGAACCACATTTGCGTTTCTTCTTCTAGGTGGAAAGATGCTAACTCCACCTTTTCCTCTTCCGGTGCATGTTGATGTCGAAAAAGTTGTTCGAACCTTGTAATTAGGAAATTCTAGTTTTGAGTAGTTTGGAATATACCTACGACCTTCTCCTTCGTCGACGCGACGCGAGTCCTTGTAGCTCTTTTCCCCGTTGTGCCCACCCGGATTTTCAGAACGTGTGTTTGTCAAACTAAGTGAAAGTTCCTGCAATTGTGCGCCCATCTCCTGCTGCCGTTGTTCGGTTGCACGTTTATCCTCCTGGTACATGTTCATGAATGCCTCGAATTGCTGTTCCAGCTTGCTAATGTCCCCCATAACAGCTGTCTTTGATACCAATATGTTACGTGCCTGAGTTTGGGATCCTGTTATGGGTCGTTGGACAGTGAAATCTCCTAGCTCAGAATAGGATTCCTGCCGTTTTGATTTAGAACCTTGACTACCTATGATTAGTTGAAGAATTAGGGTTCGTGAAAACAAGAGAACCACCTAATCTTGTGAAATAAACTTTTTATTGATATTTTTTCAATACCTATATCTTCCCACCAAGTTCCTACATATACTAACGATGCAATCCAAAACAAACTGAAAGAAAATGCTACCAAATCTTAAAAGATATGCTGAAATCTAAAAGACAAGGAAATAGTTAAAACGAGGAAATAGTTATCCTTATTAACTAAGGAAAAATCTTATTGCTCCGCAATCTTTAACCCTTAATTTCCCATGAGTGAAACGTTGATACACCTTGGGCTTGTATGTTTCGTTCTCTACATCGTTCCCCACAACCCTTCTTGGCCCATGTCGTCTTTGCAGCTCATGACATTACATTATTTTGGGGCGAATGTATCAGCTAGTTAAATAATAATAATAATAATAATAATAATTTTTAAAAAAACATGTAGTATATTATATACCTTTTTCGATGCTAATTCATTTTCACAATTAAGGTAAAATAGAAGATTCGATAATTGGTCCAGAAAATCAATAATTGTGAAAAGAAAGATTCTCACGTGACTCATCTAGTATAACAGCACTTACTACTTTTGGCCAACCACAAATTCTAATGACGAAATACTAAACAAAGGATATTCCTTCTTATGCCCATTCTCACAAGCTCGATCTCGAAGATGATTCAGCTGCAATATTTCAGCCTCCAGCAACTACGTTTTGATCAAAACCAGAATAACCATAACTATTGAAACCAAGAAACTTGGGAAAATTAAAATTAAAATTAAAAAAAGGTAGCTGTTTTCTTCTGTTAGAGGCGAGAACTTAAGTATTTGAGGAAAATCGCACGACAGTTGTGCACCAAATTCAAGTTAGGCAAAATATATTGACAGACTCACGTCATTGAGCCTGACCGGTTGGAGTTCCATTGCTTTCTTTTGCACCTCACCCTACAGTGAATTACAATTATTAGCAATCAGAGACATTAGTTGTTTTAGGACGAATCTAAACAACACCAGAACTACACTTACAACAGTGAACTGCTTCACAAGCCCGCATCTAATGATTTGGCGTAACCGTCTGCATTCATCCTGGATTCCCAAAAAAAAAACCTATGACACTGAAACATAGAACATTTACAAAAAGACATAAAAATGGAAGCACGATCCAAAGTCTCGATTGCTAAAAAGATAAGTCGGTCTGGCATTGTCATGAGGCATACAGGATTCATCACAAAATATAAGCGGATACTGTCATCTATATAATCACTGCAAACCCAATTAAAATCTGGAATATATTCATACTGGTGACATTACATAGTATGCTAGTATAATTAAGATAGACAAGTACTACACTAGACGTATTGATATTTTTACCAATACTGATCTTGAAAAGAGGATTGATTTAGTCTTCACAACAAGATTTAGAAATATCTACAAGACTGATTCATTATGAATAATAACAAACCAAAAGCAATTTTGTTTCTGCTTCATTAACAGTGGATGACAACAAGACCTTTTAGAGATAAATCAGTAATAGGAATCCAGAAACATTGATCACCCCTGATTCCCACACTACTACGTTTTATATATTAAAAAAGATCTTGTAAATGATATTGAAGTCATATTTCTGAAGCAGCCAAGTGAAAAAGTATCCTAAGAGTTATTTGAGAAGTTCCTGAGCACAGTGTCTCAAGTTACCTCAGTGACAGCTGAATTTGAGATAGCATCCAGTGATACAACCTCTTTCTTGTCTAAATTTAAAACTTCAAGCATGATAACTGTTGATTTATCACCAATTTTATATGGTTCAGCCACCTTACGAGTACCTGAACTCAAAAGATAAATACAAGCATATTCAGGAAATTTATATGTGCATCTAAGCTGGTAAAAAACGCTGAAACAGAAAATGGGCAGGCTAAAGCGTGTAATTGACAGATATTCATTCATACCTACAACTTGGACAAGCCTGTAAATATCTTGCTTCTTATCATGAGCCGATATTCTGATTCTCACAATTGAGCCAACGACCTTATCATGGAAGTTATCCTTATCTTCAATTAGTTTCTCCAGTAAATTACGCCGTAAACAGATCAAGTTAATGTTGTGAAAGTCAATTGCAGCATATTCGTTTAGCTTATTTTGTGGTGCTCTGTCCTGACTTTTTTTACGGGTTATTCGTTTTTTACTGTTAGTTGTTACATCGCTTGCAGTAGAACCCACAAATCCGGCTGGAATAAAAGAACTTGGACAGTCCTCCTTAGTAAGAAAGTGAAATTCAAGAAGCTGCATCATTTCAATGTGACCAACACGATGCTTTCCAAATAGATTTTTGAGCCTATGATCACAAATAATGTGGCTTTTCTGACGAGGATCCTGAAGGTTGTTTCTCTTTACATAGTCAAGCAATAGTCTCTGGACATCGAACTGCAACAGAGGAGATATATCACCATTTTTCACATGGCCCACAAACTCCAAGAGGTCTCTAGATGCCCATTCAGTGTTTTTGACAATTTCCAGCTTGTCTATACCCTTTTGTCTTCTCTTGTCTGCTTCTTTACCAATGGCTGGGTTATCTGTATCTTTGCCAATGCCTTGATTGTTCTTATTTTTCTCCATCACCACCTGGTCAGCGGCGTTCTCAGAGACAGAAACTTCACCAGTCCTTGGTTTGTCAGTGTTTTTGTCAAAGCCTGGCTTGTCTGTATCTTTGCTCACGCTAAGCTTTCCAGTACCTACAACACTTTGCTCTTCGTCACTAATTAATTTCTCCACTTGGTTCTTGATACTTGATGAGACCATGCTTAACTGATTATCCTGCAATAAACCCATCTCTTCATGGGGTTTACGCAATTCCGAATGTACAGAACTCATGTAAGATATAGCATTTCCATCATGGGTAGGATGATTCATGTTAATTAATCGAGAGTTGGAACCGACTGCCTGTGCACCTTTCCAAGGGCTTTTAGCTTGTGTGAGTTCTCCCAGTGTTATCGATAACTTGTCTTTCAAGCACGTCCAGTACACCTTGAAGAGATACTCCCAGCTAGTTTTGTCATCAAAATCCACTAGTACCTGTATATATTGATTCCAGATGGATAGTCAGCATAAGTTGTAACTTCAAATGTGTCCACAGGCATGCTAGTTATATTTAGTGCCATAGTCAGTCCTATATCATTCTTACTATTTAATCTACAACATATTTAATTGGACCTCGCTCTTTGAAGGAGAGATTAAGCTTGTTATTAGTCTTAGAGCGCCAATCAATTGCAACCAGATATGTCAACGCTTTTATGATAACACTATCCACATTGTAAAATAGTCAAGTAAGTTCAGGTCACTTTTTCCATGCACACTGGAAAAAGCATTTGTATTTTGCAGGTGAAAACATAAATGCCAAACAGTACTACAAAGGTAAGGAGACATGATAAAAGTTAATCAGTTACGAAAAAAGAGACTTCAGCCATGCAATCTTGTCTCTCTTAATCACATGTTTCCAGAAATCAATTATGTACTTTTGTGAATCACAATAAACTCACACATAAGGACAAAAATAGTGCCAGTGTTATCTGAGAAAAGGATATTATGATGACCTCTAGTCAATCTCAGTAACAAAACAAAAACAAATTATGCTCTAAACTGAATACTCCAAAAGCTTGAATCTGAAAAACAGTAGATGGGCACAGTTAACACATAAAATAAAAACAATTTAGCTTTCATATGCCCTTATACTAGAAATAATTAGCATGCGGTAGAAAAAACATCAATATTTTGTCATCAAAATGTACTTGAACCTCCGTACAGTAACTTCAGTACAAGTCCACAAGTATGCCAGCGATAATTAAAGCCACTGGGAAATTTCAAACCATTCTAACTAGGACAATATACAATACACACGACCTTGTCTGCATGTTAACCATCAATACATGACCTTGTCTGCATGCTAACCATCCAATGAATGCATTGGTAGTGCTATCTGAAAATATCTTTTTTTTTATTTTAAACGAAAATTTTATTAGAATAAGATAACAAAGTACAAATAAGCGGATGAGAAATCCGCAAACAAATACCATGAGGTAGTGCTATCTCAAAATATCACATTTATACAACTCCGCAATTACCTTGATCTCTATATTCTCAATATGGAAAAGTTAAAAAAATACAACAAATACCATGAGACAGCTCTTTAACAAGTATAAATAGAATTTAATGCAACCCTAGCAACAGATAATTTTCTGTTACCATTTTACTGGCAGCAAATACACACAGAGAAGGCATTTTTTATGTTGTTAATTATTACTTACTAGAAATGGCTCACTTAGTGTGTGACAGTGGCTTACTTTTTCCTCGACATGCAGCGCAAGGTTAACCAAGGTTAACTAAGCCCACGCTCCAAGGAGAAAGTAAGCTTGTTCGTAATACAGAATGTGGATCAATCGTAGCCACAACACATGTATGGAATTTTCTGTTAACATTTTTCTCACCTAACCTAGTTAAGCAAGGTCCAGTCTGTTTTTCCACAGAGGCTCAGTTTACGAAATATTCATCTTTTGGCATGTGAAAACATCCATGGCAAACAGTGCCACAAGTACAGGTGATGCAATCAATTTACCCGGTTAGAGAAAAAAGTTACTTAAATAGACGCTATCTTAAAATATACAATAAATGCGAATGATGACAAATATGGCGCCAACGGCATATCTACGTCTTATAGATATTATATTAAATATAAAAGAGATTGCTATGAACTTTCACAATAGTAGCAAAGTGAATTGGGATGCACAATAAAAGCACAGAGAATTAGGATAAGCAATTGTTGAAACTTGATAATATTCAAATGAAAATTGCACATACCGCGTCTTCATTTGCCTGGTCTTTATTCTCGATCAGCATGATTGTCTTCAGGCACATCGTGCAAAATCCTTTGTTCCCTCTCAAAGACAAGTAGTCTGTGTCTCTAGCACATCCCTTGCACAATGAATAGGTGCAAGTGTAGCACATGTAGTGAGAAGGCTTCTGACATGTGCTACATATGTGCCAACCTGAAATATGAGCACCATAAGAACATAAATACACTTCAAATAATGCCGACATTATACATCAGGTGATTGAAAAAGATAAATATCCCATTTTTAAGTGTTTTCATAAGGATTCGAGAATAAAAATAACAATAGCTTTTATATGCAAGATTTCAAGTGGTAAGGAAAGGAGAAATTCAACAGAAATGTGACATCTTAAGCAAGCGAGGACGTACGAGATTAAAGAAAAAGAGACATACCACAATTCCACTTGGCTTTCGAGCGGAAAAAGGCTTCATCCCTCTTAATGCACGCTGGATGATATGCTTTCGGACAGCCCCTGTGCAGTAAAATAGAGATTCAATGAAAAAGTCCCAAACTCAACATTCTCAAACAACTTTTCTCCATGATACAAAAGACACATTTTCTTCAATCAAGAAAAAATAAACTAAATCTATAACAATTAAAAAGTTAAATTTGAAAATTCTCTAAAATGTTCAAATGTGAATGAAACTCACTTGCGATCGCAAAGCACGAGAGAACCCCCATCGAAGCAAATAAAGCAAACATCTTCCTCCTCATCCTCCTGTTTCTTCCGCTTAGTAGGAGGAAGTCTCTCCGCCAGTTGCCCCTTCGGTGGTCGCCCTCTCTTTTTCCTCTTATCCGCGGCACCGATCACCACCCCGTTCGTCGGTACAACCTGAAATTCCGACGTCGGCACCTGATTCACCGCCGCGGAAGGTTCCGAACATCCACCCACCGCCGGCGGAACATCAGTCAACTGAGACGCACCCGAATCTCGCCGAATCTCCGGCAAAGACACCGAATCCTCCACCCATACCTTACGTCCAACGGAAACATCATCTTCACAGTAGCTGAATCCTTGAGTCTGAGCTACCGCAGCTAACAAGGTCTCTATGTTCTCCATAAAAACCTAACAAAACCCAGAAATCACATCCAAGAAATCCTCCTCCAGCTGAACCCACAAAATATCATCGTTCAAGTCACGTTTTTTCGGCCAGAATCGAGATACCCAACTCGAGAAAGAAAGATAAAAGATAGTAGGAATGTAAAATTGGCAAAAGGCCAGAAGGGTCAGGGATGTGCTCAGTCATTTTTCATCTGAAACGAGGAAAAAATAATTAATATTGCTGTCAAAAAAAAAAACTAAACAATTGATTTCGTCGAGAAGTAGATTTTAGTGTAAAAATGGGGGGACACCCACTCGCAGACCACCAAGTGTCGGAAGTAATAACATTACATGCATGTGAGACGATGAGTTGCAGGAGTCAAACACCGAAATGCGGCAAAAGAATTGGGCAATTCCACGTGAATGGGGATGTGGGGTCCCTCGAAATTACATTCCGGTTTCCTTTTCTTTGCTTTTTTAGCACTCTTAAAAGGCTGGTGTCGCAGCCTCAGCCAGCCACCGTGCGGAGAAGTGGGACTTGGACCTCTCCGCCATTTATGGGCTCCAACGACACCTAAACACCTTACATTTTGTATAATTCGATATTCATATTAATGGCCAACTTATAATTTGATTCGATTCAATTCATTTTGAATCCCATTGGAGTAAAACTGTGGGACCGTGCTCTTGATTTATATTTAATCACCAAACAACCAAGATTTATTAATGTAAACAGCGAAAGCGATTAAAATTTTTCCTTTTGGGCCTACAGAAATTTCGGCATGACCTATTCGTAAATAGGACATTCCAAAAAAACAAAACATCACAAATAATATGTATATACTCGAAATAAAGTCATAACATCAATTCGCAACCTATAGCCGCACTGGCCAGGACTAAACACATGCAAAGCCGGTCAGGCTCGATCACACAACTATCAATTCAAAACATCGTAAAAATAACAGTACAGCTACACGGGGCATCTTCCCGGTAAATGTATGACTCCATAATATAGTATATATATATATATGGGAACTCTCAACTATGACTCGACGACTGGGCACCACTACCTGACGCTCCACCAGACGCGTCAAATCCTCCTGGATAACCTGCTATGACATCAAAAACAACCACAGCATAAAAAGAAACGAGGGGTCGGGCCCCAGTACGACGAACCAGTAATCTTACGACAAATATAACTGACATGAAATAAAATCAAGTAAAATGCGGTGCGATGCAATGTAATGCAATGCGTGAAATGTAACAACCGATAACAGATACCAAACGGAGTTCAAATGAATCGCATGAACAACAGTAACAGTGGCCACCCGTGCTAGGAACGTAGCAACG
Organism: Primulina huaijiensis; assembly: GCF_012295235.1. NCBI lineage: Eukaryota > Viridiplantae > Streptophyta > Magnoliopsida > Lamiales > Gesneriaceae > Primulina > Primulina huaijiensis. The sequence continues at coordinate 15,732,790 of NC_133310.1, read as the reverse complement.
CAATATCAAGTCGCCACTCATCCATGAACGTAGCATCGAGGGTACGAGAGCTACCCACTCAACCCTCATGCAAGTCATCAGGAGTGCTAATCCTACCCACCCGCTCCATCGATGACGCAAAAACTCGATAGATCAATATTAATATCAATAACAATCAAAGGAGTCAAGGCTCGAAATGCTATGCACTGATAGTATCAACTCAAATAAATGCATGAATGCAATCACGTATTCACAGAAGCATATAAAGCACGCCACAACTCATTAAAAAATATTTAACGTCATTCCACATCGCTATAGACGTCATAATAAAATAGTTCATGCGTACCTCAACTGAACCCTTAATTTAATACTAAAATTTCTTAAGGATTTCTCGAATAATCCAATCATGTGACAAATAATACATTTCATATCGAGTTCAATTTAGTTTTCCAATATTCACGAATTTAGCCTAAAATCCCAAAAATCCATAATTTAGGCTTTAAAATTCCTAAAACTCATCGCAAACTCAAATATAGCGATTTATTTAACTTAATTCTCTCAATACCGGACAACTTGAAATTTCGAAAATTCAATCGTACCGAATCTGAAATTTTCGATATTTTCTAAGAATTTCCAAAATTTTCATTTTCTATCTCTAATGCTATAAACACATCCCAATAACGATTTAACATTTCAAAAATCATAAATTCCCAAATAATTAAATCTGAATTTTCGAATTTAATCCAAATAAATTCCGAAAATCTGTTAGATACCTCTAATTAGCTCCGATATAGCACTTACAATCAATAATACAATACATATTAATTGTAAATTATAAACCCTAAAATCTGAATTTTTACCTCGAACACTTCAAGTTTCGAATACAACTACAGAATTAGTTGTACAAGCTCGAAAGAACACGAAATCAAGGCAAAAGAGAAAAATTCGAACGAGCCAAGGTTCACGGGTTCGAACGTGATCGCGATAAAACGTTGCAAAATAGGTATCAATGGATAGCTCACGTCACGAGCTTTCCGAATATATATTTACTTCAATGGATAGCTCTCGTCACGAGCTCACCTTTTAATTATGAAAAAAATATCAAAATTTGACCATCATATTAAACCTTTTTATTGTAATATATTTTGATATTAATTATTTATATTAAATTTCAAAGTACAATTTGAATCAATGTCGATATGAGTATCAATAGGCTTTGAAGCTAGTCAAGGATTTTAATAAATTCGGATAAACATATATTTATGTTTAAATCATTATGTAATTTTTTGTCATAGAGAAATTTTTGCAAGGGAATAAGCAGAGATTAGCATGATGCTTCTGATAACTATTTAGAAAAACTTATACATGTCACTTTAGTGTAACATTTTAGTTTTTTGAAACAAAAAATTTATCAAAATCTGAAACTTATATGTTAAAGCTGTAGTATAATTCAATATTAATGATTTATATTAAAGTTTAAATCTACAAATTAAACCAACCAGATATGTCAACATGAGTAATGATCAATGTTGAATCGAAAGAGCAACTAATTTAGCTGAAGCGCAGAGTAGAGTTTTAAACCTACTCTGGGGTTTTAATAAATACATATAAACATTATTAAGTTTATGGTTGAAATCAGTATGTATTTTTTGTCGTATTAGATTTTAAATAATGATCGCAAGAGAATAAACATAAAGCGGCATGATTGTTTTAATTTGGGATTTATGGATAGAAATCAATATGCATCACTCTGGTGTAACCATTTTATCTACACCATTTATCTATGAAAAGATAAGTTTATCAAAATCTGAGCATTTATGTAAACCTTTTCATGCAGTATAATTTGATGTAAATGATTTATATTAAAATTTCAAAATAGAATTTGAATCAATAAAATGTGTCGACGAGTAATGATTGTTGGTCCCACGTGCGGAATTTGAGATAATAAACCCGAAAATAAAGAATAAATTGGACACCGAGATTTACGTGGAAAACCCCTAAAAATTATTAGGGTAAAAACCACGGGCAAGATGAAAAGAATTTCCACTATAATATTTTGTGGTGTACAACTCACTCACTGTGTTTCCAAAGAGAACACACACTCTCTTAATACAGGAGAACAAACACCTCACAAATATTATAGAATGTTATAAGATGAGAGAAAACTCGAAGAAGGGATGATTTCAGAATGAAAGAGGGAGCTCTATTTATAGAGCCTCTTGACCGTGTTAAAACGCGTCTTCTGTCTTCTCACGTAATTCCCGTGAAATTTCTTTGAAACTTCCTCCAACCACGTTTTCAATTCTTTCAAAGTATAATTTTGATTATTCCACAAGACATGCATTTATTGCATGTCTTCAACCGACATTTCTCCCACTTGGAGATTTGATTGAGAATCAAACACATCTCCACACATCCTTTTAATCCTGCCATTCTCTGCTGCTTACGTTTCCGCTAGACCACTTGAGAATCTACACCACTCAAACTTATCAGTGTTTACTGGCTTG
>NC_133310.1:15672006-15730196 GCF_012295235.1 Primulina huaijiensis | reverse complement strand
ACAGTGCTCCAATGCTCTCGTCCAGGATTCGCCATATACCGACTAACTGCTCCCACTGCTTGAGCAATATCCGGTCTTGTACAGATCATAGCGAACATCAAACTTCCCACTGCTGATGCATATGGTACTCGAGACATCTCAATCCTCTCTGCTTCACTGCTAGGACACATCTCGGAGGATAGCTTGAAGTTAACAGGAAGAGGGGTCGAAATTGGCTTACTATCTTGCATGTTGAAGCGTTGCAAGACTTTCTTCAAATAATTTTTCTGGGAAAGCCAAATCTTTCTGTTACTTCTGTCTCGGTGAACTTGCATCCCTAGAATCTTGTTTGCTGGTCCCAAGTCCTTCATATCAAATTCCCTAGCCAACTGTGCCTTCAATCCTTGGACATGATCTTTGTTCAGGCCTGCTACCAACATGTCGTCCACATACAACAGCAAAATGATATAATCATCACCAGACCACTTGAAATACGTACAAGGGTCTGCACTCAGTCTGTTGTATCCGAGGCTCATTATATAGGAATCAAATCTCTTGCACCAACATCTCGGCGCCTGTTTGAGACCGTACAGAGATTTGTTCAACCTGCAAACCAAGTTCTCTTTGCCTTTTTTCGCAAAACCTTCTGGCTGGAGCATATAGATTTCTTCTTCAAGATCTCCATGAAGAAATGCCGTTTTCACATCTAGCTGTTCTAGATGTAGGTCAAACACCGCACACAATGCCAGCACCACTCTGACTGTTGTAAGCCGAACCACAGGAGAAAATATCTCATTGAAGTCAATGCCTTCTTTCTGAGCATACCCTTTTACCACCAACCTAGCACGATACCGCTCCACTTGGTTATTGCCATCACGCTTGATCTTATAGACCCATCTGTTTCCAATGGCTTTCCTTCCTCGTGGTAGTGTAACAAGATCCCAAGTTTTATTTCTGTCTAATGCCTCCAACTCTTCTTGCATTGCTATCATCCACAAAGATACATCCGAGCTTTGAGTAGCCTCGTGGAAACTCGATGGCTCACCATCCTCTGATAATAGACAATATGCAATATTGCTTTCAGTGACATAATCTGAAAGCCAACCTGGTGGTCTTCTGTCTCGAGTTGACTGCCTCACATTGGAAACTTCAGACTCAACATGTTCTTGTTCTTCGTGCTCTGGTACTGCTTCACAAGAAACTTGACCTTCGTCTGTCTTATTTTCCACCTGAAAAATAGTAGTTTCTGAATTCGGTGTGCCTTTGTCTCCCTTTACTTTATCTTCCTCGAAGATAACATCCCTGCTGATGACAAGCTTGTGAACAGTAGGATCCCACAAGCGAAACCCCTTTACTCCATCAGCATATCCTAAGAAGATACATTTTCTGGATTTTGAATCCAACTTCGATCTTTCTTGCTCATTGTACAGAACGTACACAGGACTTCCAAATGTATGCAAATGAGAATAATCTGTCGGCTTCCCGGTCCACATCTCCATCGGAGTCTTCAGATCAATCGCCACTGAAGGAGAACGATTGATAATATAACAAGCGGTTTTGACTGCTTCTGCCCAAAATGACTTTTCTAGACCTGCAGTCCTCAACATAGCTCTTGTTCTGTCCAACAAGGTTCTGTTCATCCGCTCCGCCACTCCATTCTGTTGAGGTGTGTAAGCCGTCGTAAACTGTCTTTTGATGCCCTCATGTTGACAATATGCATCAAATTCGTCACTGGTATATTCTCCTCCATTGTCAGTCCTCAGACACTTGATTTTCTTTTCTGAATCAAGTTCAACCCGCGCTTTGAAATCTTTGAAGATCTGGAAAGCATCTGATTTCTTCTTGATTGGATACACCCAACATCTCCTAGAGAAATCATCAATGAACGAGACAAAATATCTCGCTCCTCCTAGGGATACAACCGGTGCTTGCCAAACATCCAAATGAATCAGCTCCAATATGCTTTTGTTCCTGGCAGTAGAAGTGCCAAACTTTAATCTGTGTTGTTTACTGGTAACACAATGCTCACAAAAGGGTAGTGACACTTTTGTAAGTCCCGGCAACAGCTTCCGTTCTGAGAGAATTTTCAACCCCCGTTCTGACATATGCCCGAGCTTTCTATGCCATAACACTGTTAATTCTACTCCTTAACCATTTGATGCAACAGCTAGTTCCACCTCTTTGTGTGTTTCTCCCAAAAATACATACAGATTTGCAGCAACCTTTCCGCCTTCATAACCACAAGCGCGCCTTTCACAATTTTCATGATCCCGTTCTCGATCCGGGTTTTGTACCCGATGTCATCTAATTGCCCCAATGACAAAAGATTCTTTGTCAGTCCTTTCACATGTCGTACCTCCTGTATGGTGCGAATGGTGCCATCAAACATTTTAATTTTGATAGTACCGACCCCAGCGATTTCCAAGGCATGATCATTTCCCATGAATACAGAGCCTCCTGAGACTGGTTCATAATGATCAAACCATTCTCTCCGAGACGTCATGTGCCACGTCGCTCCTGAATCCATAATCCATGTGTCCCCAAATTTGTGCCTGCCTTCTGCAACAGTTGCTGCTTCGCTGAATAATATTTCACCACTGCCTGAAGTACTGGCCACATTTCCTTGAGAACTTTTTTCAATACTCGTACACTCTTTCTTGAAGTGCCCTTTACCGCCACATTTAAAGCAGTAAATATTTTTCTTCTTACTTCTCGACTTTGATCTACCTCGTCTTTGGCTCCCACTGGAGTCACGGTCCATAAATCTTCCTCTTATCATCGGTAAAGCCTCTGCCTGCTTCGATGTTACCAACCTATCTTCCTTATTCTTGCGCCGGCTTTCTTCTCCGAGAACCGCAGTTAAGACATCATCGAATCTTAGAAAGCCCATAAGAATATTGTTGGTTATGTTGATGATAAGTTGATCATATGAATCTGGTAGACTTTGAAGTAGAAGCTCCGCACGTTCATTTTCCCCTATTTTATGCCCCATGGAAGTGAGTTGGGCAAATAGAGTATTCAGTGTGTTGATATGGTCGGTCATCGATGAAGATTCCGCCATCCGAAGAGTATAAAGTCTTCTCTTTAGGAAAATCATATTGTGTAGGGACTTGACCTCGTACATCTTTGTCAGAGTATCCCAGATAACTTTGGCTGTTTTTATCTCAGAGATACTTGACAGTACTTCGTCTGCTATAGCCAAGTGCAGATTGGCAACAGCATTATCATTCATCTCATTCCACTTTCCATCATCCGTAATCTCCACCGGTCTATCTCCAATAGCCGCCAAGCAATTCTCCTTTCTTAAAACTGCTTGTATCTTTATTTTCCACAGCATAAAATTGCTTCCGTTGAACTTTGCTATCTCGTACCTTCCCGCCATTATGTCTACAACAATTTTAGTAGACTGGACAAAATAATCCCGCCTTAAATAAAAAATCTCAAAAAATCTTTTCTGATGTGGAAGATCAGTCTAGGCTGCAACCACAGAGCATACTCAGAATTTTAAGAAATTTTAAACCAAGGCTCTGATACCACTTGTTGGTCCCACGTGCGGAATTTGAGATAATAAACCCGAAAATAAAGAATAAATTGGACACCGAGATTTATGTGGAAAACCCCTAAAAATTATTAGGGTAAAAACCACGGGCAAGATGAAAAGAATTTCCACTATAATATTTTGTGGTGTACAACTCACTCACTGTGTTTCCAAAGAGAACACACACTCTCTTAATACAGGAGAACAAACACCTCACAAATATTATAGAATGTTATAAGATGAGAGAAAACTCGAAGAAGGGATGATATGAAATGAAGGAATGGAGCTCTATTTATAGAGCCCCTGTCAGTGTGAACACGCGTTAAAAACGCGTTATCTGAATTTCCACGACATTTCCTTTTCCCACGTTTTTTTTTTATTTTCTCCGCCAAACTTTGACAAATCTTGTCCCCACCTATTAAAATTCTTGTCGACAATGATCATGTTGAATCAATCTGATTAACTAGTTTAGCTGCATGTTGGAATAGAGTTTTTAAACTTTGTCTACGATTTTAATAAATTTGGATAAACAAATATGGTAAAATAATTTTCTTATTGTATTGACGTATTAGATTTGAAACAATTATCACAGTAGATTGCACACAAAAAAAAAAGTAGATTTACGGAGAAAAATTGACACATCATTCCGTGTAAACTTTATTTATAAAAACACAAATTTGTGAAATTTGAGGAGTATGTCTTTCATAAGACGGTCTCACGGATTTTTATTCGTGAGACAGATCAATCATGTTCATAGTTACAATAAAAATTGATATATTTGACATAAAAAGTAATACTTTTCCGTGGGTGACCCATATAAAATATCTGTTTCACAAAATTGACCTGTGAGACTGTTTCACAGGAGTTTTTGTGAAATTTGAGTACTCATAAACCCTTTCATGTATTATAATTATTAATTATCTATATTAAAGATTCAAACTATAATTTGAATCATTAAGATGCATCGATACGAGTAATGATCGATGTTGAATTGATCAGTGTGACCAGTTTAGCTGGAGCACGGGGTTGAGTTTTTTATGTTGAGTAAAATCCATATAAAATTTAGAATCCATCATGTTAAATCACAAAGAATTCAATCGTAGAGTATATCAGAAACGTACCTGAAATCATAATCTTTATGTCTTAAGAATGAGTGATTGATTGTAATGGCCAAGACGTGTTTGTGAGGAATTGAGCCACATGTCATATCATGCAAGTTGGTATATATATATTCTCATTTCTTCAACAATTTCAGCAGAAAAACCGAGAGTTCCATAGAGAAATCCCTTTGAAAAGCTTCAAGTTTATTTTGAGCTTAAAGTTGTGATTTTAAAAGATTCGGTTATCAGATTTTAAATCCGGACACAGTACTGTACTCCTCTCGTTGACAGCTACAACTGGATGTAAATTTTATTGAGTTCTGTTATCATTTGAAATTATGATATTGGAGGAATTATTATTTGATTATTATTATGTGTTCTGAGAATACTAAACATTGCATAATCGAAGTCGGATCGAAGAACAGATTGATTATGGAATTGTTATGAATTTCTGATTATATCGATTGAAATTGGTCAGATTTGAACTGTGAATTGATTACAGACTATATTGGATATGGGTTATGATTTGTAATTGATATCTAGTGATATTGTATTGACGGGGATATCGGGATTGTGCCGTTATGCCGTTGATTTTGAATTAGATTCAAAGTGATCAGATTCAGTATTGAATTGGGAATGGAATGTTGATATTATTATTCTCGATATGTCATTTCAGATTGATAGAGACAGTCTTGAATTCAGAACTCCCATTTCTGCAGATCAAGACTACGAAAGAAAGGTATAAATCAATGTTGACCGGGAGATTAACTTGAGTCAGATTGGACTCTGGTTTCCCTAAAACCACATACCTTACTTTATTGCTTTGATATTTGCAATTGTATGACATTGATATGATTAATCTATTGATTTATAGAAAATAGAGAATAGCCGATAGCTATTGGACGAGAGTCATTGACAGAAGGGCCAGACTGTGACAGAGTAGTCATTGGCCCATTGCACATTGTCATAGGATAGCTTTGGCGGATATGCCAAGTCTGTGGCGGATATGCCAAGACACTGGATGATCGACTTATATCGACGTTGCTTAGGGGTGGATCGACTCCTATTGCAGATATTCGATATATATATCAATGTCCAGGAACTGGGATCCCTAGATTAGAGATGAGTTGAGTCTGAGATGACGAGTCATTAGTTGATTTACAGTTTTATATCGATTCATGATTTCAAATTTAATACATGTTATTGATATTTGTTTCATGTTTTTATATCGATTATATGATTGTATGTTTTGTTGATTTATACTGGGATGTATTTCTCACCGGACTTATCCGGCTGTTGTCGTGTTTGTATGTGTGCATGGTAACAGGTGGGACAGGATCAGGGTCAAAGAGATGAGGAGAGATCGTGATTAGAGTGGAGACTACGGACTTCGATGTAAATAGGGTTTGAACACTTGATAATTAGTTGTTGAACCTTAGATTTAGATGAATGTATGTTGTACAAGACTTGTGCTTTTATACTGATATGTATATTAGATTGATTCCATTACGTTCCGCGCTATATTAAAAAAAAATTTAGACCCAGATTAATTACATTGATCCAATTATCCCAATGACGATTAAGAAGATGATTAGCGTCCGGGTCCCCACAACAGGTGGTATCAGAGCCGTAGGCTCCATAACTGTAGGTTCCTTAGACTGAGATAGAAGCTAGTGAGCGGGGTAGATTGAGTTTTCTTTCCTGCTTTTGATTGCTACCATGATTACTGTTTTTATTATTACATATTTACCTGATTATCTGATTTGATTGGTAAACTGTATTAATTGAGAATGAATCAGAACCGATTCTTGATCAGCAGTAAGATGATCGGAGGTGGGACTGAATTGAAACAGATTTGTTGTATTGGGTTACTAATCCTTTTGATAATCAGGTATGCCTCCTCGAAGAATCCCAGAACAGGGCAGTACCTCTGCAAATCCGATGGATGTGACAGCAACACCAATGGAAACCTTGCTGAAGAGATTTCAGTCGTTCCATCCACCGACTCTGAAGGGTACTGAGACTTCAGTTGATTGCGAGAGTTGGTTAGATGACATTGAGATGCTGTTTGACTCATTGGATTATACAGATGAGCGGAGAGTGAAACTGATCGGGCACCAGTTGCATGACGTTGCAAAGAACTGGTGGATTACAACGAAGAGAGCATTAGAGCATAGAGGTATGAATGTTACTTGGAATGTATTTAAGACTGAATTTTATCAGAGATTCTTTCCAGTCTCATATAGAAAAGACAAAGGCGCAGAATTTGCAAATTTGAGACAGGGTCAACTGAACATTGAGGAATATGTGGCCAAGTTCTCTACATTACTACGATTTGCTCCACATGTGGCCGAGAACGACGAAGCTGTTGCTGATAAGTTCATCAATGGCCTAAATCCTGAACTCTTTACACTGGTGAACACTGGACGACCGAACAACTTTGCTGATGCCCTGAACAGAGCAAAGGGAGCCGAAGCTGGTCTGATTAGACAGAAAGGAGCTCCGTATGCCGCACCAGCACCGAGACCACAACAACCATCCTCAGCTCAGTTTCCACAACCTCCTCCCAGATTTGAGAGTCGCAGTAGCAGTAGTGGAAAGAGAGATCCGTTGAAAGCTCGAGGGAAACAGTTCAAGAGATCTGGAAGCAGTTCATCCAGTTCTAGTGGCTCACGACAGACTGCCCAGAGCCAGAGTTATACCGGAGTTTATTGCAGCACGTGTGGAGGGAGACATTCCACAGAGCAGTGCCGAGGAGTGTTTGGCAGTTGCCGTATTTGCGGACAGCAGGGACATTTTGCTAGAGTATGTCCCCAGAGAGGTTCTCAAGGATCCCAGGGAGCAGAGTCATCTGGATCAGTGGCTCAGACAGGGAGACGACCATCATCTTTTCATTCTTTCCAGCCAGCACCATCTACCCAGTCACAACAAAGGCCAGGAGGAAGCCAGACAGTTAGCCAGCCTCCTAGACAGCAGACCAGGGTATTCGCTTTGACGGAGGAGCAGGCCCAGGACGCACCTGATGACGTTGTTGCAGGTAACTATTCTATTTCTGGTTATCCTGCATATGTATTGTTTGATACTGGTGCCTCGCATACTTTTATTTTGGAGCGATTTGCATTGAGTCATGCATTGCCTATTGAGTCGTTGTCTGCGGTAGTGTCTGTCTCTTCTCCGTTAGGGACAGGGTTGATATCAATGAAGTCTGTTAAATCTTGTATACTGCAGTATGATGGGCATGAGATCGAGTTAGACTGTATTGTGCTTGGGATTTCTGATTTTGATTGTATTATCGGTATCGATATACTGACCAAGTACAGAGCTACAGTTGATTGTTTCCACAAGATTGTACGATTCAGACCTGAAATGGCTGAGGAATGGAAATTTTATGGTAAGGGTTCTCGAGCCCGAATTTCTTTGATATCTGCTATGAATATGACTCGATTATTGCAGAAAGGAGCGGATGGATTCCTTGTCTATTCAGTTGATTTACTGAAATCGAGTCCATCATTGGCGGATTTGCCAGTGGTTTGCGAGTTTGCTGATGTCTTCCCAGATGAGATTCTTGGTTTGCCTCCGATTCGAGAGATAGACTTCAGCATTGAGCTGATGCCAGGTACAGTTCCGATTTCCAGAGCTCCATACAGAATGACACCGATTGAGTTGAAAGAGTTGAAAGAACAGTTGGAGGACTTACTGGCCAAGGGTTACATCAGACCGAGTGTATCTCCTTGGGGTGCTCCAGTATTATTTGTGAGGAAGAAAGACGGATCTATGAGACTCTGTATCGACTACCGGCAACTGAACAAAGCAACGGTAAAGAATAAATATCCCTTAGCTCGCATTGATGATTTGTTTGATCAGTTGCAGGGTTCATCTGTATATTCCAAGATTGATTTGAGATCTGGATACCATCAGCTGAGAGTCAGGGATTCTGATATCTCATAGACAGCATTCAGAACCAGGTATGGACATTACGAGTTTATCGTCATGCCGTTTGGTTTGATGAATGCACCGGCTGTATTTATGGCATTAATTAACCGTGTGTTTCAGAAGTATCTCGATGATTTTGTGATTATATTCATTGATGATATTCTGATTTACTCCAAGAATATGATTGAGCATGCAGAACATTTGATCCCAGCAAGGTTGAGGCTGTGATTTCTTGGCCGAGACCGACATCAGTGCCAGAGATTCGCAGTTTTATGGGTTTGGCAGGATATTACCGTTGGGTTATTAAAGATTTCTCGAGCATTGCCAAACCGATTACTCAGTTAACTCAGAAGCATGCTCCGTTTGTGTGGTCAGAAGACTGTGAGTCCAGTTTTCTGGAATTGAAAAAAGATTGACCAGTGCACCGATACTGTCTATCCCCTCAGATACTGGTGGATTTGTTGTATATTGTGACACTTCTCACAGAGGTTTGAGTTGTGTTTTGATGCAGCGAGGCCATGTCATTGCCTATGCTTCGAGACAGTTGAAGCCACATGAAACACGCTACCCAATTCATGATCTTGAATTGGCGACCATTGTATTTGCATTGAAGATATGACGACACTACCTCTACGGTGAGAAATTTGAGATCTATTCTGATCACAAAAGCTTGAAATATCTGTTTTCACAATCAGAACTGAATATGAGGCAAAGAAGATGGCTTGATTTGCTGAAAGATTTCGATTGTGAAATCAAGTACTATCCGGGAAAGTCTAATGCAGCAGCTGATGCATTGAGTCGTAAGATATGTTCTTTGTCCTTATCGACAATAGGTGTTTCAAATTTGATAAAAGATTGTTGTTTGTCTGGATTAGCATTTGAAACAGATTGTCAGCCTCTGAGATTGTATGCTATTCAAGTTGAACCAGAGCTGATGTTGAGAATTAAAGCGGCTCAGGAAGTGGATCAGAATGTGCAGAAATCGATTGAGATGGTCAGATCAGGTCATCGATCAGAATATCAGGTACGTGATGATGTACTGTATGTAAATAATCGTATTGTTGTGCCAGATGTTCCAGATTTGAGACAGCGGATATTGTCAGAAGCGCACAGCAGTCGATTTAGCATTCATCCTGGTGGCAGAAAGATGTACAATGATTTAAAGACACAGTTTTGGTGGAAACAGATGAAATATGATGTCACAGAGTTTGTGTCAAAGTGTCTGAATTGCCAACAGGTAAAAGCAGAAAGAAAGAAACCAGGAGGTCTACTGCATAGCTTGTCTATTCCTGAATGGAAATGGGATCACATTTCCATGGATTTTGTGACGCAGTTACCGCGATCCTCCAGAGGTTGTGATGCGATTTGGGTCGTGATTGACCGATTGACCAAATCAACATGCTTTATTCCGTATCAGATGACATACAGGTATGACCAGATGGCTGAGATCTATGTCAGAGAAGTGGTCAGATTGCACGGAGTGCCGAAGTCGATTGTATCAGACTGTGATCCTCGGTTCACTTCGCACTTTTGGCAGAGTTTGCAACAGGCTCTAGGTACGAAGGTATATCTGAGTACCGCATATCATCCACAGACTGACGGACAGTCAAAGCGGACTATCCAGACATTGGAAGATATGCTGAGAGCCGTAGTACTTGATTTTAGCACTAGTTGGCAAGATGCATTGCTACTTTGTGAGTTTTCGTACAACAACAGCTATCAGACGAGTATTGAGATGGCACCGTTTGAAGCATTGTACGGCAAGAAATGCAGATCCCCTTTGTATTGGGACGATGTCTCTGAGGTGCCTGAGATTGGACCTGATATGATCAGAGATATGACTGAGAAAGTGAAACTGATTCAGAAGAGAATGAAGACAGCTCAAGACAGACAGGCCAAATACGCCAATGTGCGACGAAGACCGTTGGTATTTGAGGCAGGAGACCGAGTATTCCTAAAGATTTCACCTTTCCGAGGAGTTGTCAGATTTGGCAAGAAAGGGAAGCTGTCTCCACGATATATTGGGCCGTATGAGATTCTCGAGAAGATAGGAGATCGTGCCTATCGACTTGCATTACCGCTTTCTTTATCTGGAATACATGATGTCTTTCATGTATCTATGCTGCGGAAGTATCTCCCTGATGATTCTCACATTATTCAATATTCAGCCAAATGAGGCCGAGCTTGATGAATCTCTGAGTTACGTTGAAAAGCCGATACAGATTATTGATCGTAAAGAAAAACAACTCAAAACGAAGATTATTCCACTTGTGAAAGTGCAGTGGACTCGTCATGGCACTAAAGAAGCTACCTGGGAGACTGAGTCTGATATGAGACAGGAATTCCCAGAGTTATTTCACTGATGTGAGTCGTTTATTTTATCTTATGTGATTTAATTGCCTGCGATTTCGAGGACGAAATCATGTCTTAGAGGGGGATAAATGTAATGGCCGAGACGTGTTTGTGAGGAATTGAGCCACATGTCCTATCATGCAAGTTGGTATATATATATTGTCTCATTTCTTCAACAATTTCAGCAGAAAAACCGAGAGTTCCATAGAGAAATCCCTTTGAAAAGCTTCAAGTTTATTTTGAGCTTAAAGTTGTGATTTTAAAAGATTCGGTTATCAGATTTTAAATCCGGACACAGTACTGTACTCCTCTCGTTAACAGCTACAACTGGATGTAAATTTTATTGAGTTCTGTTATCATTTGAAATTATGATATTGGAGGAATTATTATTTGATTATTATTATGTGTTCTGAGAATACTAAACATTGCATAATCGAAGTCGGATCGAAGAACAGATTGATTATAGAATTGTTATGAATTTCTGATTATATCGATTGAAATTGGTCAGATTTGAACTGTGAATTGATTACAGACTATATTGGATATGGGTTATGATTTGTAATTGATATCTAGTGATATTGTATTGATGGGGATATCGGGATTGTGCCGTTATGCCGTTGATTTTGAATTAGATTCAAAGTGATCAGATGCAGTATTGAATTGGGAATGGAATGTTGATATTATTATTCTCGATATGTCATTTCAGATTGATAGAGACAGTCTTGAATTCAGAACTCTCATTTCTGCAGATCAAGACTACGAAAGAAAGGTATAAATCAATGTTGACCGGGAGATTAACTTGAGTCAGATTGGACTCTGGTTTCCCTAAAACCACATACCTTACTTTATTGCTTTGATATTTGCAATTGTATGACATAGATATGATTAATCTATTGATTCATAGAAAATAGAGAATAGCCGATAGCTATTGGACGAGAGTCATTGACAGAAAGGCCAGACTGTGACAGAGTAGTCATTGGCCCATTGCACATTGTCATAGGATAGCTTTGGCGGATATGCCAAGTCTGTGGCGGATATGCCAAGACACTGGATGATCGACTTATATCGACGTTGCTTAGGGGTGGATCGACTCCTATTGCAGATATTCGATATATATATCAATGTCCAGGAACTGGGATCCCTAGATTAGAGATGAGTTGAGTCTGAGATGACGAGTCATTAGTTGATTTACAGTTTTATATCGATTCATGATTTCAAATTTAATACATGTTATTGATATTTGTTTCATGTTTTTATATCGATTATATGATTGTATGTTTTGTTGATTTATACTGGGATGTATTTCTCACCGGAATTATCTGGCTGTTGTCGTGTTTGTATGTGTGCATGGCAACAGGTGGGACAGGATCAGGGTCAAAGAGATGAGGAGAGATCGTGATTAGAGTGGAGACTACGGACTTCGATGTAAATAGGGTTTGAACACTTGATAATTTGTTGTTGAACCTTAGATATAGATGAATGTATGTTGTACAAGACTTGTACTTTTATACTGATATGTATATTAGATTGATTCCATTACGTTCCACGCTATATTAAAAAAAAAATTAAGACCCAGATTAATTACATTGATCCAATTATCCCAATGATGATTAAGAAGATGATTAGCGTCCGGGTCCCCACATTGATCTTCCAGATCCTTTGAAAGAATCATTCATTTTCTCGTCGGATCTATTTTCTAATAAAGGGGTTAGAGAATAAGGAACATGATAACACACGATCCAGTTATCATAACCATTATATAGACAATATTTACCATTATATTATGTCTTTTCTATTTTAGATCATAATAAAAACATAAATTATATTTTTGTCTCTAAACATTAAAGCCACACTGCTCGTCAGATACATTAAAGCCCATTAACCAAAATTTCAATCAATCACTTTAATTTGAGTTTAACATTAATAAACAACTCACATCACATAATTATTCACATATAAGTCCATACAATATAAAATTGATCCAATAATATCCTTCTTGGGATGTATGTTTAATCTTATAATTATGTTTTATGAAAATAAACTTATGAGCTCAAAAATGTTGTCATTCTCGAAATGTATCTATAATCAATCTGGTCCATTAATCGTATCAACATAAGATCAAATTAGCTTTCACTAAAAATTGTGGTAACTAGAAGCATCAATGGTCACATATGCCAAAGCAACTGAATGACATGGATTATGATGTGAATGTGTAACATCGAAGTTTCATGCAATATGATAATAACATGTTTATTTCCAATTGTTCCTCCTTAAACTTTATTGAAATCAAAATTTAATCTTAATCAAAGTGAATAAACTGAAATTTATTTCTATAGAAAATAACTTTAAATAACCATAACTAAAAATATTTAAAAATAACCAAGTCCCACTAAAACTGAATATTCTCAATTGACACAACACAAATACAAACAGTGTTCTCATGAAATATTTTGGATGATAGTCCTCGATAGGATCGGTTAATACAGTTAGAGTGTTTAGAAGGGGGTTGAATAAACACTCGAGATTTTTTAAATCTTTTAAGTATGAATCATTTTTGTATATTACTAATTCAGAAATCTTGTATATCAATATAAATTAGTCAACTGATTATAGTGCGAAAATAAACTGAAATATAGATTGAATACTCAGTGTAGAATATTGTGAAAACTGAATAAGTAATCAACTAGAACACACGAAGTTTATGGATGTTCGGAGTCTTCAAATACTATTATGTCATCCCTTCTATCTCTAGGATAGGTATTTCACTAAAATACTTTGATATATTACAACAGATTGTAATAATCCACTTCAGCTTGACTTATATACTGTCAAACTGAAGTTCTTAGTTTTTTCAAATTTCTTACAACAGAAAACTGATTGTCTCTTAACAAGTAGCCTGACTGCTACAGATTAATATAATCAGAATAAGAGCGAAGATGTGATATTTGTAAGTTTAGAAAATGCTTGAAGAGAGTATCGCAATTGATCGATGATCGTCAATAATGTGTTCAGTATTTTCACCAACCTTGTTCAAATGATTTGATCAGCTATATATAGTCTTCGATCCCAACGGTCGTATTGAATGCATTTATTGACAAATATCCATTGAATCATTGTTTAATTCAAGCTGTTTGACTTTATCTGATAATAGTACGAAGCATCAGACTATTCTGCTCTGTTACATCTGTTCTGCTTTTGTACGAACTTTCAGTCTGTCGGTTGATACTTCAACTGATGTCGTGGCTAACTGATCATGAGTTAATTGATCAGCGGATTAGTTCAGCTGGATATTTTCAATTCAAATTGATGCAGAGATAGCGGCGATGACAAGCATTCCGTATGCATCTACAATTGGTAGTATCATGTATGGGATGATATCTACACATCCTGAAGTGGCTTTTGCACTAATTGTAGTGAGTAGATATCAATCGAACCCTAGTCTTTCACACTGGAAAGATGTGAAAGACATCCTCAAGTATTTGAGAAGGACCAATAATTTGTTCTTGGTCTATGAGAGTGGAGAACTGAAATTGGAAGGTTATACCGACTCTAGCTTCCAAAGCGATATCGATGATTCAAAGTCAACTTCTAGATTCGTATTCATGCTCGATGGTGCTGCTGTCTCTTGGAAAAGTTCCAAGAAAGACAGTACTGCGGATTCCACCACTGAAGTTGAATACATTGCTGCATCAGCTGCAGCAAAAGAGACTGTTTGGTTAAGGAATTTCGTCTAAGATTTGGGCGTCATTCCTAATAGAGTTGCTCCAGTTCTGCTGTTTTGTGACAACACGGGAGCCATTGCTCAGGCGAAGGAGCCAAGGTCTCATCAGAAATCCAAACATATATTGAGAAAGTACCACATCATCCGATAGATTGTGGAAAGAAGAGAAGTGTCGATTGACAAAGTCGGCTCCGCAGATAATGTTGCTGATCCACTAACTAAGCTTTTTCTTTGACCATTATTCGAGAAGCATCACGAATAGATGGGTTTGAAGTATATGGGTAGTTGGCTCTAGTGCAAGTGGGAGATTGTTAGAGTAGGTGCCCGTCGAGCCAAGTGTTGGACGAGGGTTGACATTGAAACTCTATGTATAAACAATATTTATTTTAATAATATTTGAAATTATTGTTCTGACACATCTTTATCTGTATACCCATGCTTGTTGCATAGATAAAATACTTGAATATACAAATAGTAGAAATAATATGATATGCTCATATGATGAGTATCATGAAACTCATATTTGGAATACTGTTTATTCTAAACAGTTCCTAGTCGATTCATTCACCGTTAAGAAGGATAAAGGCCGCTCGAGTTTGAGATTAGTATCTGCGATGTGAGTACCATGTTTCATTGGTAGGGGACATTGTGATGTCCGAGCATGCAGATAGGTGTTTCTTGTAGAGTGCACTGAACAACCCTCCATAAAGGACTTTCCAAGTGGTTCTCACTTATCGAGTGGAAACATCCTAGGTTATGGTTGTACACCATTAGTTCTTATGACCTGGGACTACATTGTGACTCTATATGCTAGCATTGCACTTTGACTTGTTTATCGACTCATATGGGGTCATTAGGTGGCAAGGTTGGGTATTTTGTCGATGCATTGTAATCGGTGATTCACCGCTTACCTTCGGGTATAGATATCCTCTGTGATATCATGTCTATGTTATGATCAAATTGTAGATAGTAATTAAGAAAGGGGTTTCTTAGATTACACCAACGATGCAACTACGACATAACACATAGTATCGATTCTTTGACAACTCTCGATATACCAATAGTTGTTGAATCAGTCGGGATATATCAGATGAAGGGACGGTAATGTACGCTAACCATAATGGAATTGTTCTTGCAGGCACTATCATTTGATACCTAGGGGATCATGTAAGCGATGCTGATAGGCGTTTAACATGATTGGTTGGGTAATATCAGACTTAAGTTCTCACATTCTTATAATCAAGCAGTTGATAAGTAAGAATGGAGCAACTGGAGTATGCTTATATAATGACATGTTTAGTCCTGAATCACATTGAGATGTGAACCCACTTCTAGTTGTATCAATGAACTGGCCACACAAGTACTAGCTTTATAGATCTCGTTGAGAAGAAAATTAGTTCAATGTATTGAACGGTTTATAAAGGAGTTTTTAAGCACAAAGAAAATTAGAAGTATGACTTCTATGATGGGAATGTAACTTTTAATTCGTGGAAGTGTTCCTAAATTAAAAGTTTTCCAAATAAATGATGTATTTGAAAATTTTGATTTTCTTAAACATTGTTATGGAATTATTAAATTAATTCAAGTGTTAAATTAACTAAACACTAATGGACCTAGTGGAGTCCAAAAAATTAAATAAATTCAATTGTTGAATTAATTAAATAACATTGGGTCTTATAGAGCTCAAATGAAAATAATTATTCAACTAATGTGCTTGAATAAATTCAAATAAGATTTAATTGATCTCAAATGTTTTTGAAATATTAAAATAATAGTCCATGGGCTTTGTAAATGTTGCAAGCCCAAATAACATGCTAGGGAGGTGAAAGGGTGGGAGTCAACTTTTTTCAAATTAAAGGCTAGCATGCCTTTAAAATACACAACACCTTTTGTATCATTTTGTAAAAACCAAGAAACGCTTCCCTTTCTTTCTCCCTCTTGGCCGAAACATTCCTCCTTCTTCTTCAAAATTTTTGCTTCTTCATTTGATGAATTGATAGTAAATTTCTCAATGAAAGTGTCTTACATTTTCTAGTACAAGTGTAAGGTGGTTCTAACTTGTTGGTGGTCGGCTTGATTTTGAGCAAGGTGTGCTCAAGAGAAGCTTGTAGATTTTTCTACCCATTGAAGAGCTAAGTTGTTTAACAACTTAGTTGGAGCCATCATCAATCCTTGTGATTGATAGGTAAAACTCTAAAACACACTATGTATGTTTGTGTTTTTGTATTTGCTACACACTAGTGAGGGGTGCTCGGTTTTTTTCTCTTGTAAATGCTATTTTAAAAACTTCCGTTGCGCATTCTGGGCACCCATAATCGATTCCCTTTCAGATAAGTGGTCTGGAAAGAGTGGTTTATAGGCTGGTCATGTAAGTTCGCGTCATGGTTCGAGTTGGGAGAATTTCGGTTAAGTTTCGGGTTAAAACCGAGACCCCAGTCTAAGTTTTAAAACAAATCGTTTACGTTTTGAAACGGGCTCGAGTTTATTTCTAAGAAATACTTATAAATATGCTTTGAGGTGTTTGGTTAGCTTCGGGTCGAATTTTGAGGTCCAGGGGTAAAACGGTCAATTAGGGTTTCCAGAGACAAAATGGTTATTTTGCACCCGAGTGAAGTTAGCAGTCCTGGAAAGGCCCTGATCACAAATTAGCATGTTTTAAATGTACACGTTATCATGAACATGACTTTTTATGTAAATATGAAAAATACGTTACATGTTTGATTTTAAGGAAAAATTATGTATATGCATGATTTTATAAGTGAAAAATATAACGACATGTTTTGAAAGAAGAGAGTTGGTTGTGACTAATACGAATACGATAATACGATGATATGTAAGGCCAAGGCTCAGTGGATGGGTAATACTGTCGCTGATGTCCCCGTCGCCAGGTACCGCGGTTACACATAGATGGATCCATCGCCTAGGGATGTAATCGAGTCGAGCCGAGCCGAACTATTGAATGTTTGAACTTGGCTCGTTTATAATCGAGCCGAGCTCGAGCTTTATTTAACGAATATATGCATGGCTCACGAGCTTATTCAAGCCTTTATCGAGCCTAAACAAGCTTAATAAATATGAATTATACATTTAAATTTTCATTAAATTAATTAAAAATAAATTATATATTTAAAGAAAAATATATTATTCTTATTAAAATTTGTAAATTTATTATAATAAATAAATTTAATAGATATTTCTATATATTTCATAAATAATAATCAAAATTAATAAATCAAATATCAAAACTATTATTTTTTCATCTAAAAGATTACTCATGAACTTACCAACGAACATGTTCACGAGCTAACGAGCCGAATACTGTAAAGCTTGAGTTTGGTTTGTTTATCTTAACGAGCCTCATTAAACGAGCTCAAACGAGCTTTTATCGAATCGAGCTTCGAATAGCTCACAAACGGTTTGGTTCGTTTACATCCCTACCATCGCCTAATACGATGATACGAAAGTCACATCTAATGAACGGAATTCAATTTAAGAAAACGAACACATATATGTTGATATGATGAGATATGTTATGAATATGTTTATGCTTTAACATGTCATGATTATGCATACGATTTTATAAGATCATGAAATGTATTTTTATTACGGTACTTTTCATTGTTGCCTGTTTTGTATATGTATTTGCTATAACGTTACATGTGTGCTGAGTGTTTAGACTCACTAGGTGTGAATGATGCAGGTGAGTATGTTGGTCAGGAGATTGGAGGTGCCGAAGACTGAGTAGGCGGAGTTGGATGTGCGCACGCAAACCCGAAGACCGTATTTTTCGCACATTATGTTTTGAGTTAGGAGTGGATGGATACTTTCATACTCGTTTCATATTTGTTTTATTTTTAAAATGTATGTCGAGGGTCGACGAATTATCTATTTTTAAACTGTAGTATTTTTATCGGTTAGTTGATTACTTTTATTTTAAAATGTAAGATGCTCATATACTATTGCATGCTTGCTTAAAGTTATAATTTACGAAAAGCGAGCTTTCAAAAAGAAAATTTAGTAGACGTTTCACAAACAGCTATAATTTATAAAGAAAGAAAAATCAGTTTTTTATGTATATTTTATTTTAATTTTTTTTTCCAATAATTAAATACTATTATTTTTATTTTATAACTTCTAATTAAGGTCCAAAATCCATTGAATTCTATCAAAAAATTTATAAAAATCTTCAAAGTAAATCTGCAATAATTTGTGAAACTATTTTATAATTATGTGGGACTCTACGAAAGTTAATACAATTAGAATCAAATTTTATAATAATTTTTATATTTTATCCTTGTTTAATTAAAAAAAATAGTTGCATATGTTTTTTAAATTTAGTTTAACAGGGAATGTTAGGAAAAAATAGTCTGAATATAGATATTGAATTATATATATTTATATGATACAATCGAAAACAATTTAGCCTATTAAGATGGGAATATTATTTATTAAATTTTATTATAAGAATACAGTAATTTTAATGCACATGGATTCACTTGTACCATATAAACGTGAAACACAAAATTAGAAACAATAAGATTAATAGGAACAATAAGATTAATATATGGAAATACAATCATTTACTTTTGTTGTACCATATAAATGTGAAACACAATTAGGAATAATAAGATTAATATATGGAAATACAATCATTCACTTTTTTTGTTCAAAAAATAAAATAAAAGGAAAAAAAGGGATTCCATTTTAAAACCGCTTCGAAATTTCCCTATATATATAGGTATTGCCCTTTCAGCTACTATACAAGAACTCACAAGTTTCCTACTCCTGATCTCTTTGTCCGAAGGCCTCACTGTCAGTACGCTCTTTCTTCTTGTTCTTCTTCAGGCTATATTGAGGAATCTACAATGGCAATGGAAGATTCGATCTGGGGGATTTACACTCTTTTAGCTTTTATAGGTTCCGAAACCCTTCTTGATCAGTATCTAATATGTTCTCTAGCTCTGTGTTTTCTGTCTCTTTATCTTCTCACATGGGCCTTTACGCCCGGTGGAGTTGCGTGGAAGAATGGGAGGAACAGAAATGGCGCCGTCCCGATTCCCGGGCCGCGCGGGCTTCCTGTTTTCGGGAGCTTATTCACTCTAAGCCGGGGGTTGGCTCACCGTTCTTTAGCTGCCATGGCTGCGACTCATAGAGCTAAGGAGCTTATGGCTTTCAGCCTCGGCTCCACTCCGGCGGTTGTGGCGTCCGACCCTGTTGTGGCTAAAGAAATCCTGACCTCTGCCCACTTCGCTGACCGTCCGATCAAGCAGTCGGCTCGGAGCCTCATGTTCAGCCGGGCCATCGGCTTCGCTCCCAACGGCACTTATTGGCGATTTCTCCGCCGCATCGCCTCGTCCCACCTCTTCGCTCCACGGAGGATTGCAGCGCATGAACCAGGCCGCCAGCTCGATTGCGAAACCATGTTGGAAAATGTCTCCACCGAGCAAACCCTAAACGGCAGCGTATGTTTGAGGAAACATTTGAAGGCAGCTGCTTTGAACAACATAATGGGCAGCGTTTTCGGTAAGAGTTACCACTCTGCGCAGGATACCGAAGAGTTCAGGGAGCTCAATGAAATGGTGAGAGAAGGGTTCGAGTTATTGGGCGCTTTCAATTGGTCCGATCATCTTCCATGGATTTCGTATATATACGACCCTTCACGAATCGTCGCACGCTGCGAAGTCCTCGTACCCCGCGTCAGGAAACTAGTGAAAGGCATTGTTGAAGAACATATGGTCAAATGTCAATCTAAAGATGTTGCTGATACTGCTGATTTCGTCGATGTTTTGCTATCTTTGGATGGTAACGAGAAGCTTGGTGAAGATGACATGATCGCCGTTTTGTGGGTAAGTTTTGCCATTAACTATGGGTTATTATTGCTAATGGTTAATGCTGTTTACGTTACGGATGATTTTTTTATTTTTATTTTTTGAGAAATTACGGATTATTATTTTATTTTAAGCATAATAATCGTCAATTTGTAATGTTGACGTATACAGGAAATGATTTTCAGAGGAACGGATACGACAGCTTTATTGACTGAATGGATAATGGCGGAGCTGGTGTTGCACCCTGAGGTACAACAGAAGCTGCGGGAGGAGCTTGATGACGCTGAGCAGTGCCAACGTGGCGGGATAACGGATGCCAACGTAGCGACGCTGCCGTATCTTCAGGCGGTGGTGAAGGAGGCGTTAAGGGTTCACCCCCCGGGGCCGCTGCTTTCCTGGGCCCGTCTCTCCACGTCGGACGTGCACCTCTCCAACGGCATGGTGATCCCCGCCAACACCACTGCTATGGTCAACATGTGGGCCATAACTCATGACGCCGCAGTGTTCGAGAACCCTCTCGAATTCAAACCGGAGAGGTTCGTCCCGGCGATGGGCGGGGCCGAAATCGACCTCCGCGGCGGTGATCTGAGGCTGGCGCCCTTCGGCGCCGGGAGAAGGGTCTGTCCGGGAAAGAACCTGGGCCTGACCACGGTGGCTCTGTGGGTGGCGAAGCTGGTACACCAGTTCGAGTGGGCTGCGGAGGAGGCCAATCCGGTGGAGTTAAGTGAGGTGCTGAAGCTATCGTGTGAGATGAAGTATCCTTTGTCCGCTGTTGCCAAGAAAAGGAATGTTGGATCAAATTAAGGAAGAAAGAAACAGTGTTGTTTATGTATTTGTTGTGGTGTCCTTTTCTTGAATTTTTGTTTGGTTTTGGTAATTTGGTGGGAAGATAATGTGGGGAAGGTGTGTGGCAAATTTAGTATATGTTTTCCTTGGATAGGGGTGGATTTCAATTTTGATCTTGTTTTGCCTTGAAGAGAGCCTGCAAATGTATTCCGAGATGAATTTATAAAGTTCAGTCCATTTTTGTTCTCAACTCTTTGCTCATCTAATTTCCATGTACACTTGCATGTGTGTTTCATGTGTGTTGTGAAAGTATATGATGGATGTTGTGAAAGTTAATAACTTAATCTAACAATTACTATTATTATAGCGAAGGATATAAAAAAATTAAACGTATTTAACTAATTGTAAAAATTGCATATTTAGCGATATATTTGTTTGTTTTATATGTACAGATTAAACATTTCAATTTTATTGTTTTAATTGATTATGTAACATTAAAGAATTGGATAACTAAAAGTGATAATAAATCATGTTTAGTGTATCAACACTTCTGTAAAAAAAAAAAATAAAGAAATGTGAAATTAATATTATTTTAGGTGTTTTTTTAACCACTAGACATAAAATCTCTTGTTAAATTGGTAAATGTGTTCGATTTTATAACATAGAGCTGAAATATTTATAGAAAAAAATGTATTAATATATTTTTTTTTTTTTGAGAAAATCATGCATTAAAAAAAAATTTTTTTAAAAAAAGAGGTATTGTTAGCTCCTAATAAATCATATCAACATGAAGTTAATGAAGGAATATATTGGAGGATTAATTTGAAAGACAGAGACAAAAGCAGACGAATACATTAATTGCTTGACACAATTTCAGACCATCGTTATCCCAATAAAGATTTCATAAAATAACATTATTAATTAATGATTTAATATATTATTTAATTCATAACATAAATAAACCACAAAAACTTTTGTGAGACAATCTCAAGGATCAATTTCGTTCATCAAATCTTTTATTTGGGTCATTTATGTTAAGAGTATTATTTTTTATTCTGAATATCGGTAAGGTTGACTCATCTCACAGATAAAGATTCGTGAGACCGTCTCACAAGTGACCTACTCTAAATAAAAATAATATCTTGATATTTTTTTAGAATTTTTAAATACTCGTATTTGTTTTAGCATTTTTTTCCATGAAAATTTTAATTTAAGTAAAAAAAATTCAAAAAATACTCATTTAAAATTATAAAATTTTAGTTTTAGTTTTAACTTTGTAACAAAATACTAAAAAAATTTGTCTCCGTATGCACACAAGAGATAGTATAAATAATTGGAGCAGAAACCGAAGTTATGTGTAAATGCAAAATTTGATTTGAATATTGTATATATATAAAAATTTGATTTGAAGATATCTGAATTGGAATATGTTTTACCTGATTAAGTTTTGGAAATGAAAAATAACATCGAGTAATTTCAGAGTTCAACTAATATTTTTTATGTATTTACATGTTTTTAGCTGCTGATCAACTCGAGCCGCATAGCATTATATCAGAAGCTCAAGCTCCATACATAACCAGAAGATCATTTTTTTAATCGGACTGGGTTATTAGTGAAGTACACAAGTCTAACTGTTCATCTCTAATCGCACTACAATATGTTAGACTTAAGCAGATCGAGGTGGATACTCCAACTCAAGTTGTTTGATGCTATCAGTTAGATTACTATTGTACAGTATCCTACCGATTCCGATTGAAAGGAAAAATTCCTAAAGTGTCAAAAAATAAATCAACTTTTTAGAAATTAAAATAGCTAAAGATGCAACAAGTAAAGAAACATTAAATGGATATTTAATGCAGCATACATGACAAGACTATTATGTCGGGATTTAGTACAGATGATCGTTGAAAATGTTTTCGACCGTTGGAGCTTTCAACTATATACATGCAAACTCAGACTGAAGAAAAATAACAAGATTTACAAGATTCAAAGCTTTTAAAAGTATGCAAATATCCAAGATCTCGAGTAGTCATAATCGTTAAAATATCTAGATGGAGGTAATTCTCCATTTCCTTCATTATTGCGGATGCGATTACGATACCCTGGATTGCGATTGTTCCGTTTGGGTCTTCCGTCCATGTTCTACAAATGTACGAGTTTATAAGATATCGATGCAAATATAGATGAGGTGACAATGATCATGAAGTAGTAATGATTCAAACATGAAATCAATAATTAAGTCAGGAGGATTTCATAACCGTTGACAGAATTGGATTTCAAGTTTTCTACAAGAATTTATTGGCCTCACGATTATTACCAAAAACGGAAAAAACGCGATTTTGGATGCCTAAACGATGGAATTTGGCCAAAATAAGGCTTCGGTCGCGATGAATGTTGGATCGTTTCGGAGGGGAGTACATTAGGCTTTTCTATCACCATATCACATCTCATATTTTTTTTGGGAGAATCCCAGCCGGATTATGAACTTGACAGCTTCGATACCAATTAAATGTCATGCCCCGAAACCGAGACGTGGAACATTCGGCATTGTCAATAATCACATGACTATTAACAACAAGTTTCGTAGTAATCAAATATTCAAAATCAGTCTATTTCATAAATCATATCAATGTCTTTACAAAACTTGAACGAAATGCGAAAGCGTAAACAAATATAATAAAAACGAAATAATATGACTGGTCTCGTTACGAATAGACATCTTCACCATCCCTAGAAATATTCTTGTTCTTCTTTATCAATTTGTTCCTTGTTCTTATCTGAGGGGAGGAAGTAAATGGTGAATATTTGGGTAAATACTCAGCAAGTAGGGGCCGATCGATCATAGTTGATAACAAAATACATATATATATCGTATATCATTCGAATACCGACATCATGTTCAAATCATATCATATCATATTAAATCAAAGAAATGGCACAGAAAATTATCTTATTTTACATGGCTAACTAATCAGTTCCCTAAGTTATATCTTCTAAGGGGGCGAGGCCATAGTATCGGTTATTATATCCCATCGCATCATGTCCAAATCAAATAAAATCAAATGTCGGAATTTCACGACCATTTCAAATGAAAATCATAACAATACCTTCAAAAATATTTTTCTCAAACATGCTTTCAAATATCATTTAATAAATCAAATGAATAACATATGCCGATCGAATTTCAAGAAACATACATAATTTTTTTTTGTGCAAACGTGGACATACTTATGAAGAACAAGTATGTCAATATTTCTAGTGTGTGTGTGTCTATATNATATACTAGAAATAATGCACGTACGTTGCACGTAGAAAACATATATTGGAGTAATTAAAATTAGAAATAAAATTGGTTAACTCAAAAAAAAATTTTAATGATAATATTATTGTAAATTTTGACAACTCGTGTTAATTATGCATATGTAACTAATTTGAAAAAAAACATATTCTCGTATCTTTGTTATCATATTTGTTTTCTCATATGACATATATTTTAATATTTCATTTTAACACATAAGTATAATGAACACAATTAAATTACTAATGTCATATTGATATTATCGTTAGAAAATAATATCTTTAATTTTATTAATTGTTTAAATATCTTCACGGGATAATTTATGTATCTTAATTTATTTTGAGAAAAATTAATCGCATTTATAAAGTCGAAAAGTAAATATAACTTTATAGTATAATTTATTTAATTTGTAGACTGAATTATTTGTACGAAAAACAACACTTCTTCTTCCATTTTTATTTTTTGTATAACCCAAAAGAGATATTATTTTTTCTCTTTTATTATTTAAATCTCACTATAAAAAGTTATAAAAAAAACAAAAAAATATCCATGTCTACAAAAAAAATATTTTTATTTATTGTTCTTCTTGTCTATTTATTTTGTTATATGTGAACATATACTCTACTTCATTGTCTTAATCAGCATATATCTTCACTATATAATTTGTGTATATTAAAAATGAATAATTCATTTTGTATTTTTTTATTATTTGCACTTAGGCTCATATATTAACATGTGATATTATACATAAATATAAGAATTTTCAAATTTAATTTATTCGCAATTATTTTTCATAACAAAGACCAACTTAAAATACTGAAAATTTGGATTCATAATTATTTTTAATATGATATAAAAATAATATGTGAAATTTTTTTTGACCATTTAGTTGCAAATTACAGTGATAAATGCATGTAGGTGCACTATTTTATTGTGGCGATTATGACTTTCTTTAAATATCTCATATCTCATTCAAGGATCAAACTTTGTTTATTTCTCATTTTGATGATCGAAAAATCCAATATTTCATTTAAATGTTTCTATTAATAATACTTACATGAGTTTTATTGTCTGTTTCTTCAATTTGAAAAAAATTAATTATAATTCAATATATAACTATATCTGAAAACTGAAAAATGCTTCTAAATTTAAAAATCGGGTAACATGTGAGGGACCAACACAAAATTGAAAGTTGATGTAACTTGTTTCTTCTAGTTTTACAATCGAATAATGTAGGACTGAGCATTTGCTAATTTACCAAAAACGATGATAGCTGATGGTAAATATGCAAGTCAAATCTTTTAAACCATACAGCAGCTGAAGCGCAACATTTCAATTGCTCTACCCAACATGTTCAATTATTGTACCCAACAAATAAGTTTATGCAAATAACTTTTACTTTATCATATGAATTTAGAAGACATTTGATAGTGTACATACTTGATATTCCACATAAGTAGTAGAGAAAAAATCATTTTCATGTATTTGATAATTTATATTTTAAAATAAAAGAAAAATCATAAAAAAAAAAATACATATCATGTTGACAAAATCCGGAAACCCAAATTGAAAGTTGAATTAATACATTTCTACTCATCATTAAATTTTACTAGTTAATTTTAATAGATTGAACAATATGTTTATACAACTAAAAATATTAAGAGAATAGTTTATATAATTTAATGAAAAAGTTGAAGTACACCAGTTTTTGATTCTGAACAACGATCACGCTATTATTATGTTACAATGATAAATAAATTATTATTTTTAGTTTATCATCATAGTCTTTATCTCAATAAACATATTTTCAAATGTAAGATGTTAAATTTAATATTGAAATTAGATAATCAAGTGTTAATTCTAACTTTTTTTTTATTGTTGTCAATACATTACTTTTTCCATCTTCAAATGTATTAATCTATTTATTGTTGTATACAAAATATAATAATTCTTTGGTTAATTGATCACATTTAAGATTAGGTACTTAGAAAATATTCTAAGATATATTTAAGATCATTAGATGATGGAATTAAATTTGAAATCAAGAGAAAAATTAAGCAAATGTAGAACACCACAATGCATAAACTTTCATTTTGTGAAGTGACAAAACATAATATGAGTTAACTACTTATATCAAGTGAGATACTTATATATATGAGTTTCATTCAGCTTAGCCAATTATAATATTTTTATTAACTCACTTTGTCATTCATTTTTATTTCACTAAATTTGCAGTGTGGTAGTCAACCAGTGTGACTCATTCAAACATTAACTTTTGCTTTTTTTTAGTAAATAGTGGCCTCCACTCTCACCAACTTCAATCTTTAGAAGTCGATATTAGTAATTTATAGGTAATAAAAAAAAGTATCTAGTTTTTGTCATCTGTCTTTAGTTTAATTAGATAATTTTTTATGTCCTACCTAATTCATTTTTAGATTTTTATTGAATTTTTATTGTTAGGATTAGAATTGTTGCACGCATACAATATACATATAAAATTAATATATTTTAAAATATTAATATTGAAGTGTCAAATAAATATATTAAATCATTATTTAAGAACTTTTAGAAAAAAAATATACATCATAATTCAAATTTAAAGACTAACATATTAATAAACAATTGTGATGAATATCTTAAGAAACAAATGGTGTTAATTCAAAAAAATTAAATATGATTATTGTAAATGAATTTTTCTATATTAATTATAAAATTGTCAGCATATGTGCTGAATTAATTAGAATTTTTTAAATATAGTATGTTCATAATTTTTTTCCGTATAAGTTAGTGATTGAATCCTTATGAACATTTTTTTTAAAAAAAATTCGTGCTTTTAGTTATAGTTACTGTGTCTTATGATTTAAAATACTAAATGAAACAAATTATCAAGATAAAAAACTAATCAGGAAATTCAAAAATATGTGATTACTTAATTAATTTGATTGACACGCTCTTTAGTTTGTTGATTTAATAGATACTAAATCCACAATCACTGAGTTTGATAAGAATTCTTGAGAATAAAACACAATACAATAATTTACTGGATTGTATTTTTAATGAAATTTTGTATATTTCATATATATCTGATTTATTTCATTTATAAGGTTGAAATTTTATATATTATGATATAAGATTTGTTATGCATCTTAACATTGATAAATTCACTAAAAATTTATTTGTTTATATTTTAATTCTTGTTACCACATAATTTTGGTTTCGCTCCAGACTTTGTTTATTCGTTTGCTTGAATCTATTGTTCCACATTTTGTTAAGACTCAAAACATGTCAAATATGAAAGTGAATATTAATTTAAAGATATGATAATATTTTTTTATTGCAATAAACATGTTTATCATTCACGATACTGATAAAAATAAATTAAAAATAATATGTTAACGAACATATTTTCAGGAATCCAAAAACACATTTCAAATGTCAACTTTGACACTCGATTTTCAGTGACTACCAAAATATCTCAACAACCCACAATTTATGGACAAGATACTAACATCATAATTTTAAAATCAAGACGATATTCTCCCTTTTACACGAGAAATTCATGATTGAAAATCGACAATATTAGATATATAGATATTTAATATAAACTCGTGTGAGCTCATTAAGGCCCACCTTTAAATGTATTGACAAAATTTCAACCCAATCCACTTAAATTGTTTGGTGATGTGGGCCAAATCGATGGACCCAATCCAAATTGACGGGCCTAATCACAACGATCTTTTACCATGTTTTATTAAAATAATTTATAAATATAAACCACAAAAAATGTTGGTTCAAATTTTTTTTATTTAAACACATAAATTCTAGCCAACGGTCATAAGTAAAGATATTTAAAAATTAGAAACTTTTTTATAAAAATGGTATATCACAATAAAATTTTTAACCATATTGTATTAGAGAAATTTTTAAATATAAACTTTTGCAAAAAATATTAAAACTAATAAGTTATAGCCAAAGTCACAAAAAAAAAAAATAAGGACATGAAAAAAAATTAATAAAACACCAAAGAAAATTCATAATTCAACAATGAACTATTTTTAAACTTTAATTAATTTAATTGACATAAGAAAAGATAAATAAAAAAATTCTAAATCATTGGATTAAAAATAACATATTATAATGTGTCTAGACAACATTAAAAGTAACCAATTAATAAGATAGATAACATTAAAAAACAAGTAATTAATAAGGATATAAATGAAAATTCACATATAAAATCACATATTTCTAAATTATTGGATAAAATAATGTGGGTAGACAATATTAAAAGCAAGCAATTAATATGATAGACAACATTAAAAACAAGTAATTAATAAGGATATATATGGAAATTCACATATAAAGTCACATATTTATATATATAATAGATCAACCCAATCCACTTAAATTGTTTGGTGATGTGGGCCAAATCGATGGACCCAATCCAAATTGACGGGCCTAATCACAACGATCTTTTACCATGTTTTATTAAAATAATTTATAAATATAAACCACAAAAAATGTTGGTTCAAATTTTTTTTATTTAAACACATAAATTCTAGCCAACGGTCATAAGTAAAGATATTTAAAAATTAGAAACTTTTTTATAAAAATGGTATATCACAATAAAATTTTTAACCATATTGTATTAGAGAAATTTTTAAATATAAACTTTTGCAAAAAATATTAAAACTAATAAGTTATAGCCAAAGTCACCAAAAAAAAAAATAAGGACATGAAAAAAAATTAATAAAACACCAAAGAAAATTCATAATTCAACAATGAACTATTTTTAAACTTTAATTAATTTAATTGACATAAGAAAAGATAAATAAAAAAATTCTAAATCATTGGATTAAAAATAACATATTATAATGTGTCTAGACAACATTAAAAGTAACCAATTAATAAGATAGATAACATTAAAAAACAAGTAATTAATAAGGATATAAATGAAAATTCACATATAAAATCACATATTTCTAAATTATTGGATAAAATAATGTGGGTAGACAATATTAAAAGCAAGCAATTAATATGATAGACAACATTAAAAACAAGTAATTAATAAGGATATATATGGAAATTCACATATAAAGTCACATATTTATATATATAATAGATCAACCCAATCCACTTAAATTGTTTGGTGATGTGGGCCAAATCGATGGACCCAATCCAAATTGACGGGCCTAATCACAACGATCTTTTACCATGTTTTATTAAAATAATTTATAAATATAAACCACAAAAAATGTTGGTTCAAATTTTTTTTATTTAAACACATAAATTCTAGCCAACGGTCATAAGTAAAGATATTTAAAAATTAGAAACTTTTTTATAAAAATGGTATATCACAATAAAATTTTTAACCATATTGTATTAGAGAAATTTTTAAATATAAACTTTTGCAAAAAATATTAAAACTAATAAGTTATAGCCAAAGTCACCAAAAAAAAAAAAATAAAGACATGAAAAAAAATTAATAAAACACCAAAGAAAATTCATAATTCAACAATGAACTATTTTTAAACTTTAATTAATTTAATTGACATAAGAAAAGATAAATAAAAAAATTCTAAATCATTGGATTAAAAATAACATATTATAATGTGTCTAGACAACATTAAAAGAAACCAATTAATAAGATAGATAACATTAAAAAACAAGTAATTAATAAGGATATAAATGAAAATTCACATATAAAATCACATATTTCTAAATTATTGGATAAAATAATGTGGGTAGACAACATTAAAAGCAAGCAATTAATATGATAGACAACATTAAAAACAAGTAATTAATAAGGATATATATGGAAATTCACATATAAAGTCACCTTGCAAAAATGTTTGCGGCTAATTGAACCATTGGAAATCCACTTACTTGAAATATTGTTTCAAAAATCTTGGAATGAACAAGTTGGAGTTTGACACCGAAAAACCAGTCACCTTGCAAAAATGTTTGCGGCTAATTGAACCATTGGATTAATATGAATTTTGGATATGTTTATCAAAACAAGTATAGTGTATTCTGAACGGTGAGGATCGAATTTGAACATATAAAACAATGAGCAAAACTTTCTGAAATTGAGCAGAATTTTTGGTACTCGAAAATTACAACTTTTGGACAGGACTTTTGGTGTTGTTTTAGTGTGATTTCACTCATCCCTTTGCCACTATTTATAGGCACCAATGTGACTTGAGGCATTCTCCCTCCATCCCAAAGTTTGCATGATAATTTATTATCCTCCATGAAATAATTCATCTTCAACTCCAAAACTAAAATCAACTTGCACTTTGTCCCTTGGTATAATTTGGGTCTTCACATCCATCTGTATGAATGGACATCTCCATGTCATTGTCAATAAAACACGACGTTTATATCACAGATGCTAGTCTCAAGCTCGAGCGACCTTTATTCATATTTTAGGAGGTTGATTCGACTAGGAAACTGTTTAAAATATATGTTACACTTCCTAATGAGTTTCACGATCTTACGTTGAGAGGCAGACCTCATGGTATTTTTGTACATTCAAGAACTTTATCTGTGCACCTTGCATTAGTATAGAGATAAATCATAATGCTATAATTGAATAAAATCGTAAAATATTATTAATTAAATATTTTTTTACATTAGAATCAATAAAAGTCCAAACTACAAGTTGGCTTGCTGGATACATAATCTAACACATCGAGAATGTTTTATAATTTAAATTTTGCGTTTGATTTCATAAAATTGATTTAGAGAGACATATTTGATTTGAGAAATCGTTCGATTAATGTATTTTAAATGAATTATATTGAGTGTATTATTTGAAATTCGTCATAATTATCGTTGAAATTGTCGGAAAAAGTAGCAGAGAACTCATTGATGGTGGTGATTGTATGTCATCGTTATGCAGCGAAAATTTGGTAGATTTGTGTAGCAAATTTGAGAAGGAAACACGCGGTCTCATCTTATAGCATTTGAGTGCTTAGTTCCACAAAATTTGTAAGGTGTTTTGTTATCTTGTATTAAGAGAGTGTGTTTTCTTTGAAAATACAGTGAGTAGTTGTACACCATAAAATATTATAGTGAAATTCTTTTCATATTGCCCATGGTTTTTACCCTAATAAGTTTTAAGGATTTTTCACGTAAATCTTATTGTCCAATTTTATATTTTATTTTTGTAATTATGTATCAAGATACTGCATCTAGGACCAATAAATGGTATCAGAACTTTTTAAAACTTCTGAGTATGCTCAGTGGTTGTAACATAGAATGATATTCCGCATCATAAAAGTTTATTTTTTGAGATTATTATTGAGGCATGATTATTTTGTCTAGTCAACTAAATTCTGAGTAAACTAGCCTCTCTTGCATGTATAAATACAAGGTGTTGATTACGATTTTATTCATTCACACTCTCTTGCTTACTTATCCATATTATATTTCACTCTTAAGTTTGCTATCTGTACTGACTTAAACATCGGATGATTTACGCCGGAATACTCTCAAGAGCACCCTAACCCTATTTCTGCCTGTGCAGAACTCAGAGCCCTGACCCGACCCATTCATCTGCGAAGATTTGAAGATCCACTCTCTAAACCGAACCCGAATTAAAATTTTGATATCATCAGAATCTAATAAATAAATTAGAATCGGAATTTGGTGTAGATCTAGCAAATAATATTAAATTGGTGGATTTTTTCTTGTTGTATCAAGGACCGAGCCAACGTGGCTCTTCAGCACTTCCGTTATAAGCAAATTGGAGAGAAATATAAGCTTTGAAAAAGTTTATATATATACACACACCTCTACCGTTTCCGTTGTACATCAATCCTAGAAAATGGTATCAAAGCCTATTGTTCTTAAAAAGACCATTTTACATTATAATTTTGAAAATGAGTCAATTTGCAAACAAAACAAGAAAAATATAATGATTGAAAAATTCGTATGTTGATTAGATATGACATTTATGCGAAGGGACCCAAACTGTTCATATGTTTTGAGTACTTTACAAAATTTAAAATTTTCTATTATTATTATTATTATAAAAAAGTATCAAGAAATTTTTTTTAAAAAAAATAATGAACATTCGTGCGACAAGTTGTCTGGTCATCAAATTTGGCGTTGAAATACGTGGGGATACAAACATATGCATGAAATAATGTTGGATTGTAGGGATAAGTGAACAGAAGAATTTAATGAGAAAGACAAGAGATTAATGCATGCACCCCACAAATTTGTAGCTATCCCCATCCCAAATTTAATCCCACCTTTCAGATTTGACATTATATTTCTGTTTGTACCAAATCCTAATATTTATTACACGTTCGTTTGGTAGGAGGCATGGGCTTTTGTGATCCACGTGCGTTGTAAAAACATATTAGTTAGTCAGCCCTAATTAATCAATTGAACACACACACACACACACACACACATATATATATATAATTGAATGAAATTCTTAAATTTGGCTTAAGAAAATCAAAAATTTCAAATTATATGTCCAATAAACATTATTTAGTGAAATAGATATGAGGAAGTGAGTACGTAGCTGATTGCTCCACCTCAAATAGCAAATGGCATCCTGGACTCCGGGACGGATCCACCATAGGGTGGAGGAGGGTCACAGCTAATGGCGGAACCAGAAATATGGCTCCGTCCGAATTAGAATTTTAAACTCTAGAATCTTTTAATATTTTAAATTGATATACCCGTACTAATATCATATTATTCCAAAACTATACAAAATTTACATATAAATTTGTTTTAAAAAAAAATTAGATCACCCGGACTTTAGCATGTGGTTTCGCCACTGGTCACAGCGCCCTTCCCCCAAAAAGGTTAATTTTTTTTTTTTTACTATACATAGTGATTTATGAGAACTGAAACATAACTAAATCATGTCCTCCCAAATAATTGAAAATAGCCCGTATCTCACTTACGGACAAGACTTTATGCATTTGTGACATTCAGGTTTGAATCCCTTATATCTCAAGTTTCTTTTAATAATTTTTTTTATCTATCTTTTTGTGTAAGCGATTTCACATAATCAAAATCCTAAATCCACCCCTGTTTTGACCGCCAAGTTCTCGATGAGGTGATCCAACATGGATGGAGTCGTTACCCCGGATCTTCTGACTTCCCATATATACATGACGGATATGAAAATATTGTTAGAGTAGATGCCATGTAAGCCAACTGTTGGTTGGAGAATTTATTGACTCAAGTGTAATAAACAATCTTTATTTTAATATAATTTAATTTTTAATGATTTCGTTATACTTTATCTGTATATCCATGCAAGCAGCATAGATAAAGTCATTGATTATGCTTTAATACAAATGAATCGTAATTTGATGTTGAAACTCATTTGTAAACACTGCATATTCTAAATTCGTTCTTAGTCGATTTAGCCGCCTAAAACAGGGATAAAGGTCGCTTGAGCTTGAGACTAGCATCTGTGATGTTGTGTACTGCGTTTCTTGGTAAGGGCATAGAGATGTCCAAACATGCAGATGGGTAGTCATATGATGATTATACCGAACAACCCTCCCTCGGACTTTTCAAGTGGTTATCATTCATCGAGAGGATAAGTCCGTGGTTATGATTGTACACCATTAGTCCTTACGACCCGGGACAACACTGAGGCTCTATATGCTAGGGCTGTGCTTTGACTCGTTTATCGGCTCTAGGAGAGTCATCAGGTGGCGAGGTTGGGTATAATTGCGACACATATAGGAGCCAATGCATTGTAGTCGGGGATTCACCGCTCACCTACGGGTGTGGATATCCTATGTGATCTGAAGTAATAATAGTACATGGAATCTCTGGCCAGAGTATGAGATGTACGTTGGAGAAGGAGTTTTTCAAATAGTACACGCGATGCCACTATTATATGTGTCACATAGTTATCGAATTAATATGCAACCCTCGATGAACCAGTGGTTGCAGATTTGATCGGGATATATGAGATTAAGGGACCGTACTGTACGTTAATCATAATCGATTGGTTCTTGCAGACACTATCAGTGATACCTAGGGCATCATGGGGCGATACTACTAGACGCTCTTACCATGATACGATGGGTGCAATCAGAAATGAGTTCTGACATTCTTGATCAAGGTGTTGATGAAAAGAATGGGGCTAACTAGGGTAAGCCCGAATAAGAATAAATGTTATTCTGAACCACAAAGAGTTGTGAATCCACGGCTAGCTGTATCCCTGAACTATTGAGGGTCACACAAGCACTAGATCGTTTGTTCCCGTTGAGAGAATAAATTCAAGGAGGTGAATTTATATTATGATATAGTAAATTCAAGGAGTTGAATTTATGATAATTAAATTTTGAGAAAATAAATTCAAAGAGTTGAATTTATGAGATAGTAAATTCAAGAAGTTGAATTTATGAAATTTGGAGAGAATAAATTCAAGGAGTTGAATTTATAAAATTTGATAATTTAGTTTATTAAACTCAAAAGTTGGGTTTATTAAATATTAAATTTTGTAGGTGATAAAATTCAAGGAGTTGAATTTATAATGTAAATATTAAATTCAAATGTTGAATTTATAATGTATTTAATTTATTAAGATCAAAAGTTGAGTTTATTAAATATTAAATTAAATATAGTGGAAAGTATGTTTAATGAGCTTGTAGGAGTACAAGTCAAATATACTAAATAATTAAAGTTTTTAATGGACTTTGATTAATTAATTAAACTAGTTGGACTAGCATAATTAATCAATCAAGCCCATTAATGTTAATTATGTGTATTAGGTTTTGGCTTAGTTATAAAGAGGAGTGATCAAGCCATAACCCCGGCCTCCACCTTCACAATTTTCGAAAATCACAAGTTTTTCTCTCCAAAATTTCGGCCACTTCTTTTGAAGAAAATGTTGAGCCGTCTCTCATACTTTGATCTCAAACGCAAAATCTCTTCTATTTTTCTAGTACAAATTAGAAGAGGATCAAGTCATCTAGTCGTGGACCTGATTAGAAGAAAGGAGTTCTTAAAAAAAGTTCGTAGGAATTTCATCAAGAGCTATATCCGCTAACCCCGGATTAGTTGGAGACGTGTGATTAATTCACCAAAGGTATAAATTCTAAACGCCCTATGAATGTTTATGATAAAATCATACGAGCGCCCA
This sequence comes from Primulina huaijiensis, assembly GCF_012295235.1. Classification (NCBI taxonomy): domain Eukaryota; kingdom Viridiplantae; phylum Streptophyta; class Magnoliopsida; order Lamiales; family Gesneriaceae; genus Primulina; species Primulina huaijiensis. The sequence continues at coordinate 15,694,527 of NC_133310.1, read as the reverse complement.
AAGCAAAACATATTTTGATTGTCAAAATAAATAAAAAATTTTAAAACTTCCGCTGCGTTTGAGCGCGTAGAAAACCGAGATCCAACAAATATATATGCACGGATGATTATATATAAAAAAAATGTATAACAAAACATGAAAAATAAATTATATATAAAAAAAATAACACAAAAATTGAGAAAATTATAGATCTTCAACTCCAACCTCAAGTACACAAAGCTTTATTTAATTCAAAATGTCTTAATGTTAATTTATAGACTAAAAAGTTTACAGAAGGCAGGGATTTGTCGCTGATTTGAGGAGGCAGGGATCGGGCGCCGGAAATTTCTTACATATGTTATTTGAATATAAATAATTAAAATCGGTGTATGGTCTCATACTACTACTACCAATTCCCGCATGACTTTATGTGTGTGTGTGTGTATATATATATATATATATATTCTATTGCATAATATTTAATAATCTTTTATTTATTTTTTATTCAAATGGGTGTTATTTTTGAACATCTATATTTATAACATAAAAAATAGAGGTGCTCTTCTTTAGTAAAAGAAGAAAGTTTATTATTCTAAGTTAAGATTCATATTATTCCCAAAATTATAATTACGATCGTTATTATCGTCATCGTCACAATATTACGGAAAAATACTTGCTAATCTCTCGGTATTTTAGATAAATATTAATCTTTGTCGATCACAAATATTTATAGGTACTCAAGCTTCAAAGTACGTAATATTTGACTCGATCGGTAATCAATGAAATACCAAATTAGTAGTAAATTATGAAGTTCACAATCCAATATATAATTAAAGAAAATATATGATTAGGTTTTAGCCAAATAGACAAAAATTTATTCAAAGTCAACCTTTGAATACCTTAATCTGAGAAGGGGACGATGAATTGAATGCAAGTGTTTGTCTTTTCCTTCATATCCATATGAAGAGTAACAAAGGTTTTGAAATGCATGTGTGCTTTCTAACTTATGGTTGGAACTTGAAGCATGCAGCTTGTTTGCACAATATTGAAATTTGCGGGCGTACCAGGTGCGAAGTTGCACCAGTTTGTGTGAAAATGATAAAATCTAATTTATAAAAACTCAAGCGACGTGAATTTTGAATTTACAAAACTGTAGGAATTCATCAAAACTTGAAAAATATAATAACTTGTTGTTGAAATCTAAAACGAGAACACGTAAAATGCTAGAAATATACTGGAAAGCTTGAAAAACTAATGCTTGAAGATTGAATTTTTAGCAGAGAGTATTTTGCAGATTTTTGTTGAGTTGAGTTGTGTGTGTTTAGCGTTGTTTGCCGATGTCTTTTTCTTCCCTGCGTTGTGCCGTTTCTCTCCACTCTCCCATGAGCCCATGATCTTCTCCACTACTTTCTCACGATCTGTGCCTGTCTTCCCACGATCTTTTCCATCTTCAGCGCTCTGTGGTTGGTTGGACTTGATAGAAATTAATCCGCTACATTTGACGGGCCTATAATTTAATTGGGCTTGTAATTAAATTTGACTTCCATAATTAATTATTTTAGCCCAAACAATTTCCCCCCGCAAGCATTGGCCCATTGGGCCAAAATGCTTGTATGTAAACCAGTTTTAATTCTTTTATTTGGAACGGCCCGTGAGCATTTTCTGTGGAGTGAGTTTGTATTTTTGGGCCAAGCCCAATTCCTTAATGAATTTTTCACTACCCAGTAGAATTCCCTCCCACAGATTCAAATTCAAGATCATCGGCCCTCCTTCTTCTTCCCCTGCGGCGTTCTCGTTCACCACTCCCTGTTGCTACTGGAAGAGCGCCGCTTCTTGAAGCTTGCTCGTCCCCCTCTCGCCGCCTTCCCTTTGCGCCGTGGTCGCCCGCGGACGTTACATGGCTCAAGATTCCTCTCCATCTCATCCCTCTGGCTCCAGCGCCGTGAGTTATTCTTCCGCTCAAGCCACCGTTTCCGCCCCATCACCTACTGCGTTCGCCGGTTCCACCGCTGGTCTCCATCCTTTCCTTTTTGATGTTGGGTCGTCGACGGGTCTTCCAACGAGCATTGGGCCATCTTCCTCCACAGGGGCGAATGCCCCTGGTCATCACCTGGCGGCGGCCATGGCAATTATAGACACCCCTCCGGTTTGTCTCTGCTTCTTCTACGATGTCTGCTTCCGCGTCGATTCCAACTTTGGTCGCACCGGCCTCCGTGGAGTTCTTGGCCCAACCGATTTTTCCCTCCACTGTCATGGGTATTTTCTCCTTTCCTTTTCTTAATTTTACTCCGTATTTCTTGGCTCCTTGTTTATCTGATAATTGCTTAATGCCTTGGTTGGAGTTGCATTTCATTCTTCCTGCTTTGAATGATTAATCTTGAGATGTGCGAAGTCTTGAGGTGTGAGAGGAATGAGCATGAATTCTTGTACAAAGGGTCTTGTCTTGCCTTGAATCTTCTCCGAGAATTGTAGGATAGATGATTGTGCTTATTTGTATGGCCTGTTTGAGTTGTCCTTCTTTACTCATTTATGCGGTGCTTTTGGGTGAGTTACGAATTTGGGGATTGCTTGGCCATACACTAGCCTTTGTCTTGTGGGTGTGTTGGGGTTACCATTGCTTGGCTATATTGGGTTCATCAGTGGAGACCGACGTCTTGCATAATATATGTGTGCAGTGGTTCATAATCCAGAACCATCTACTGGCTCTACATTTACCTCTGGTGCCACTTCCACCGGCGGTGAAAAGAATAGGTATGTAGCCTCTTGTTGTATATGTGGTCCGCATGTTTGCTCTTCACATGTAATACTGGATTGAGAATTGGCCATGGGTTGGCCTCAGTTCTCCAATGCATTCGACCCTTAAGCTTTGGTATCATTTGGGGCTTCTTGAAACACAGGTACCTCTCAAAACTCTTATGTGATCTTATGTGCTCTTACATGCTGCATCCACTCAAGACGATTCCACCGTCTTAACATTATGCATTGCACTTCAGTCGGATCCTTTTCTCGCATACACATTTATGCATTTGCACTTCAGCCGGACCCCTTTTTCGCATACACGTGGTTCCACCGCTGGTCTCCATCCTTTCCTTTTTGATGTTGGGGTATATGCATTTGCACTTCTGTCGGACCCCTTTCCCGCATACGCGTTTACTTGCTGTTCTCGCATGCGGTGACTCCGCTTTATATTTGTTGGCTGTTGGTTTGGTGTTGTGGTTGTTGGATGATGGATGTGGAATGAAGGTGGGTTTATATGTGATGTTGTGTATTGGATGTTGGGAAGTAGTTTCTCTTCGTTCTTAATCCACTTAACCCAACTCATTTCAATAGCTTCAAGCAAAACCATATGTTGGCTTAAAACTCCCCCTCGAGATTATTCTCTTCTTTGATTCCCTATCGAAACACAATGAATCCAATATGATAAAAGTGGCCTACTGGCCGACTTTAATTGATCTTTCTCGTTTTTTGAATCATAACCAACAAATATTTACATTAGTGGCCCTACGGCCTACTTAAAACAAAATTTTACAACATGAAGCTAAAAACCGTACAAAAATGGTTGGATAGCTTATTTCTATACCAAAGTCCACTTCTGGGTCCTCTTGGGGTTCGCATAATGCCCTTGTTCTCTTCTGTTCTTCATTATTACTCGATGTTCCGTTCGTTGAGCCCGATTCCCCACTCGGTATGTTTCTTTCTTGCCCCATTCTAAGTGGCCTATTTCATGGGCTTGTCACTGCACACACAAACAACCAATTTATATAATGGTGGTACGGTCTACTTCACCATGATTTCTCGTACCATAAGAACATAAGAAATATCGACCGAATGCATGTATAATAAGTGGCCATAAGGCCGACTCCCTAGTGAAACAAAGGGCATTCAAAATAATGAAAGTGGCTTACTGTCCCACTTTCTCCGATCAACCATATTGTTGAATCATAAACAACAGATATTTATTTCAGCGGCGCTAAAGCCTACTTCACATGACATCTTGAAATTAAAAACTAAACCCATACAGAAGTGGCCTCAAAGGCCAACTCCCCGCTGGATATCGGCCTTTCTGTTCGCTTTATTCGCTGGTTTTTTCTACTTCTTCCCTCATACTTGGAAAATATGGCTTGAGATACTTGCCATTTATGCATCTTTTGTGTGGATGTCCATCTAAACTTGAAAACCAATATGCATTTCCGTCTAACACTTTATGTACTTTGAATGGTCCCTCCCAATTGGGAGACCATTTGCCCATCTCTCTATCCTTTGTTCCTAAAGGCAGTATAGCCTTCCACACTATCTCCCCTTCATTGAAGCTTTTCTTATTAACTCTTTTGTTGTAGATTCTCGCAATTTTCTGTTTCTGTAGCAACAGAGCATTGTACGCTTGGATTCTCAGTTCATCCAATTCTTCTAACTCCATGATCATTGCTTCATTATAATGTTCAAGGGAAAGTTCATTTTGCCTTGCCACTCGCATTGATGACACCATAATCTCCAATAGGAGCACTGCATCGTGGCCGAAGGTAAGGGAAAAAAGGGCTCACTCCATTGGCAGTCTTCTTGGATGTTCTATATGCCCACAAAGTTTCTGATAATAGCCGTGGCCAATCCCTGGGATTCTCTTCCATCATTTTCTGTAGAATCTTTATCAAAACTTTGTTCGATGCTTCGGCTTGTCCGTTGGATTGTGGATAATGAGGGGACGTGTTTATCAACTTGATTCCATAGTCTGCTGCAAATTCTCTCATATCTGAGCCCGTGAACATAGTTCCCTGATCCATGGTTAGTGACTCTGGAATTCCAAATCTATGGATAATATTCCCTTTCACAAAGTTAATGACGTCCTCTTGTTCCGCTTTCTTCAAAGGCACTGCTTTGGTGAAAAAATCTGTGGCCACAAGGATGAACGAGTGGCCTTTGGATGATGCTGGGTAGATTTTCCCTATTAAGTCCATGGCCCAGCCCTTGAACGGCCATTGTTTGACGACGCTGTGGAGTTCATCCGCCGGAATTCTTTGGATGTTCCCATGTTTCTGACATGGCTGGCATCCCTTAGCATATTTGATGCAATCTTTCAGGATGGATGGCCAATAGTAGCCATACCTCCTTATCAACCATCTCATCTTTATTCCAGATTGATGCGCTCCACACACTCCCTCATGAACTTGCTTCATGATCTCCAAAGCCTCCAGGAAGCCTATGCATCTGAGGAGCAGACCATCTAACCCTTTTCTGTACAAATCTCCCTCCACTAGAACGTAATTAAGAGCTCTCATTTTTAAACCGTGTGGAATATCTCTCCCGGTTGATTCTAGCACCTGCTGTGGGGCCCCGGGTCCGATATCTAATACTAATAATTATAATTGTAACAAACCAAATGATCGAGTAAAATACATAATTTGTGGTTCACAAATCCACATAAACATCGTCAAAATAATTTAATTGTCTCAAATGTTTGAAATATAATTTTCAACATGCCAAAATAAAGAAATCCCAACATCATAAAATAGCTCATAAGACCCGAGAATCCCACTCTAACTCGTATCTCCTCGCCTTGAGCTGGACTTTGGCATCCCAAGCCTCGCCTCACCTACCGTCAAGCACATGAAAACAAGAGGTACAGGACATGCCGGTGAGTATAAACCCAGTATGATACAATCAATAACATATGAGAATTAAAGTGACAAATATTTCATATTAAATTCATAAAGATGCAATATAATGCAATGCATGATCAGAAGCTGTGGGCTATCAATAAATCTCAAGANAGTCTACTATAACTCAAGAACTCGGATCATTTATCAAAACAGAGCAATTTCTGTACAAAATTCATAATTAATTCAATAATGCTTCGAATCAAGATCCGCAATTTTGATATTCAAGAAAACTCAAATCCCAACAATTGTATAAAGAAGGAATCCATATCATTTCTTAACCGTAATATGACATAAAAACATTCATTGAATCATTTTGTCAAACACGTGACGTGCGTGCTAAAGAGTTAGCTCCTCTACAATTTCATTTCTTTTCCAAAATATCAATACATACAATACCATCAATCATTATATTAACAACTTTACCTCAACACTCAAACCAAACAACCCATTGTTTTCCCTTCAATCACTAACCCAAGGAAATAAGCTTTCTTACCTTGCTTCTAAACTCTTGAGGAGAAGAACTTCAAATCTCCAAGCAAAGATTAAGGCTTCAATCAAAGATTAATGTCTTGGAAGAAATTGGATTGAAGGAGAAATGAGGAACCCTAGCTTCCAAACCGATAGAGAGAAGAGAAGGAGAAGAAATGATACAAAAATCATTCCCCAATCTATTATATACCATCCAAACCTCAAAACACGTTTTTTGTACAAGTGCTGGGCGCCATGGCGCGTGTTTTGGCATAGGGGCGCGCACCATACTGCCCAACACCCAAAGTTTCAGCACCCCGCGAGCTAGGGCGCCGGATCCTGAGCGATGGCGCGCAGTATTCTGCCCAAACCATATTTTTACCTTAAGAATTTGCGAAAGTGGTAAACTACAAAGTTGTAGCCCTATGTCTTGTCTTGCATCTCCAATTGGCCTCATGTCATTTGAAGGTCTGAGTAAAAAGTTATGCTCAATCTCCCAACATGTGTCATTGTAGGAACGACGATACGCACGACACATTTCGGGGCGCTTTTGGCTCGTCTTTCCTAATGATTTCACCAAACCTCAAAATAAGAAAGTTATAGCCTTATGTCTTATATTTCTAATAAAAGTAGCCTCACATAAATTGGATCAATATACAAAATATTATGCTAAAAACCACAACTACTGCCACATTTTTCATACCGTTTCTGCACTTCCATTACCTATTTAGCTCAAATTCAACCTTTGATTCTACCCATCCATTATCTATTCCATTCTATAACATTCATTACCATTCATACGATAACGTAAAGCCATAACCCATCACAACTACTGCCACAATTTTATTTTTTTTCAAAATTCGGACATTACAATTCCTCTCCTCTAAAAATAGATTTCATCCTCGAAATCAATCATCTCTTTCAAGTCTAAGATGTAATGATCAATACTGAAAATAAAACCGAGAATAGAAGCGTACTTCATTTGAATAACTCTGGATATTTATGTCTCATTTTATCTTCTAATTCTCAAGTTGCCTCTTCGACACCATGTCTGTTCCACTGTACTTTAATCAACGGTATCAATTTATTTTCTGAGTTGCTTATCTTATCTATCTAGAATTTTAATCGGTCTCTCAATGTAGCTCAAATTCTGATCTAACTCAACTTCATCGGGTGGAAGTACATGAGAAGGATCTGGATGATATTTCCTCAACATAGACACATGAAAAAAATCATGAACACCTGATAATGCAGGAGGAAGAGCTAATCTATAAGCTAAATCACCAACACGTTCCGAAATCTCATACGGACCTACAAATCTCGGTGATAATTTTCCTTTCTTTCCAAATCTAACTGTACCATGGAAAGGAGATAGTTTCAGAAAAACTCTGTCACCTTTCTCAAAAATCAATGGTCGTCTCCTGATGTTAGCATACTTAGCCTGCCTATCCTGAGCAGCTCGCATACGACTCTGAATCAATTTCACCTTCTCTGTCATATCTCTTATCATATCAGGTCCTACAATTGGTGCTTCAGATAAATCGTCCCAATACAAAGGAGATCGACACTTCCTGCCATATAATGCTTCAAATGGTGACATTCCAATGCTCACTTGATAACTGTTGTTATAAGAAAACTCGACAAGTGGTAACGAATCCTGCCAACCAATGCCAAAATCCATAACTACAGCTCTCAGCATATCCTTTAATGTCTGAATAGTACGTTCTGACTGTCCGTCTGTCTGAGGATGATATGCTGTACTCAAATGCAAACGAGTACCAAGGGCCTCTTGTAAACTCTGCCAAAAATGAGAAGAAAATCTGGGATCACGATCTGATACAATTGACTTAGGCACACCATGCAATCTCAAAAATTCTCTGATGTACAATCTGGCCATCTGATCATGCCTATATGTCATCTGATAAGGAATGAAACACGAAGACTTAGTTAATCTGTCAACGATAACCCAAATTGCATCGCAACCCCTCGACGACCTCGGGAATTTCGTGACAAAGTCCATGGTGACATGGTCCCACTTCCATTCTGGAACCTTAAGGCTATGCAAAAGACCTCCTGGTCGCTTTCTTTCTGCTTTCACTTGTTGACAATTTAAACAACGAGATACAAATTCTGCTATGTCAGATTCCATTCTTTTCCACCAAAATCGTTTCTTCAAGTCATTGTACATCTTTTTACTTCCAGGATGTACACTGAATTTACTGCAATGAGCATCACGCAAAATCTGCATCCTCAACTCTGAAATATTAGGAACTACAATACGATCATTCACAAACAAAATACCCTCATTATTCACCTGAAATTCTGATCGATGTCCTGATCTGACGAGTTCAACTGATTTCTGAATGCTTTGATCTAACCTTTGGGCTTCTCTAATTTTTACAAACAACTCTGGTTCTGCCTGAATCACAAATACTATTACAGGTTGAGTGTCTACCACAAAATCCAAACCAGAAAGACAACATTCTTCTACTAGATCAGATACACTGCTAGTGATCAAGGACATACTGCATACTTTTCTGCTCAAAGCATCGGCTGCTGCATTAGACTTGCCTGGATAATATTTTATTTCGCAATCATAGTCTTTCAACAAGTCTAACCAACGTCTCTGTCTCATGTTCCACTCCGCTTGTGAAAAGAGGTATTTCAAACTCTTATGATCAGTGAATATCTCAGATTTCTCACCATACAAGTAGTGACGCCAAATCTTTAAGGCAAAAACCACTGCTGCTAGTTCCAAGTCATGCACTGGGTATCTAGACTCATGTGGCTTCAACTGTCGTGAAGCATAGGCAACAACACGGCCATGCTGCATTAATACACAACCCAGTCCTTGATGTGAACCATCAGTGTGCACTGTAAATCCTCCTACACCTGATGGAATAGTCAGAACTGGAGCACTAGTCAATCTCTGCTTAAGTTCAACAAAACTAGCCTCACATGTCTGTGACCAAATAAATGGTGCATTCTTTTGTGTCAGCTGAGTAATTGGCCTCGCAATCTGTGAGAATCCTTTAATAAATCTGCGATAATAGCCTGCCAAACCCATAAAACTACGTACCTCAGGAACTGATGTCGGTCTAGATCAATTGATGACTGCCTCAACTTTACTCGGATCAACTGATATACCGGCCCTTGAAATCACCTGCCCAAGGAAAACCACTATATCCAACCAAAACTCACATTTGGATAATTTAGCATACAACATTTCAGTTCTCAACATCTGCAAAACAGTTCTCAAGTGCTCGGCATGCTCAAATTCAGATTTTGAATAAATAAGAATATCATCAATGAATATCACAACAAATTGATCTATATACCTTTGAAACACACGGTTCATCAAATCCATAAATACCGCAGGTGCATTGGTCAACCCAAAAGGCATAACCAAACATTCAAAATGCCCATACCTGGTATGAAAAGCAGTCTTAGGCACATCTGCCTCTCTAACTCTTAACTGATGATATCCAGATCTTAAATCAATATTAGAATATACAGAAGAACCCTGCAACTGGTCAAAGAGATCATCAATCCTTGGCAAAGGATACTTATTCTTTACTGTGGGTTTATTCAACTGTCTATAATCGACACAAAGCCTCATAGACCCATCTTTCTTCTTCACGAATAAAACCGGAGCACCCCAAGGTGAAACACTTGGTCTTATATATCCTTTAGCATTAGATCCTCAAGTTGTTCCTTTAGTTCCTTCAGTTCAATTGACGCCATCCTATAAGGAGCTCTAGAAATAGGCTGTGTACCTGGCATCAACTCAATGTTGAACTCAATCTCTCGGACTGGAGGAAATCCTGGAATTTCATCTGGAAATACATCTGAAAATTCACTAACAATTGGAATATCTGCCAATTTAGGTACTGACCTTGAGATATCAATTGCATAAACCAAGAAACATTCTGCTCCTTTCTGCAACAGACGAGTCATGGACAAAACAGATATCAAAGGAATCTTAGCTCGAGAACCCTTACCATAGAATGTCCAGTGATCTGTCATATCAGGCCTAAACTTAACAATCTTCTGAAAACAATCTACAGAAGCCCTGAATCTTGTCAGCATGTCAATGCCAACTATGCAGTCAAAATCTGACATCTCCAACACAATACAATCAAGTTCAATGACATTATCCTCATAACGAAATTCACAACCATTTATCATTTCAGCTGACTTCATCACTTTGCCCAGTGGAGCAGAAATAGATAATGTAGATGATAATGGCATAGAATGCAATGAATGCAACGAGAGAAAGAGCTCAGCTATGAAAGTATGTGATGCACCAGTATCTATCAAAACATAAGCAGTATAACCTGATAGAAAACAATTACCTGCAATGACATTATCTGGAGCATTATGTGCCTCATCCTCATTGAGTGCAAAAACTCGAGCCTGCTGTCTAGGTGGCTGTCCTACCCTGTGGCTACCACTCTGTTTGTTCTGATCTGTCCAGTTTGATTGCTGATAAAAATGAACTGTAGGGGTCTGACGATTTTGGTGAGGTGTCTGTCTCGATGATCCCCCACTCTGAGATATTTCACTGCCACGGTTAGGACACACTCGAGCATAGTGTCCCACTTGGTTACACAAGNTGATCTGATCGGTTTGACTGCTGATAGGAATGAACTGTAGGGTTCTGACGATTCTGGTGAGGTGTCTGTCTCGATGATCCCCCACTCTGAGACATATCACTGCCACGGTTAGGACACACTCGAGCATAGTGTCCCACCTGGTTACACAAGTGGCAAGCTCCCGAGATTCCTCTACACTGATCGGTATAATGTCTACCACCACACTGACCACAAGTCGGACTTGAATAACCAGTGCTCTGAACTGAACCAGACTGTCTCGATCCACTAAAACTCGAAAAATTACTGCCATGCCTCTTAAATTGCTTGCCTCTAGCCCGAAACTGCTCTCTTATGTTGCCACTGTTACCGCCATTATTACCCTGTCTGAACTGCTGTCTATACTGTGGCTGTTGGGGTCGTTGCATCTGAGAACCTCTCTGCCTAATGATTCCGGTTTCAGCTCCCTTGGCTCGATCAAGAGCCTCAGCAAAAGTGTTAGGCCTTCCGGTATTAACCAAGGTAAAGATATCAGGGTTAAGACCATTTATGAAGTGATCGGCCTTAGCTTCTTCATCGGATGCTACATGAGGAGCAAATCTCAGTAAATTCGAGAACTTAGCAACATAGTCCTCAATATTCAAATTTTCCTGCTTTAAATTTGCAAACTCGGCTCCCCTATCTTTCCTGTAAGAGGTAGGAAAGAAACGCTGATAAAATTCAGATTTAAAAATATCCCAGGTAACAATCGTATCTCGACCCTCTAAAGCTTTCTTGGTCATGATCCACCAACTCTTAGCAACATCACAACTAACTTGATTCTACGATCATCTGGATACTCAAGAGATTCAAATAATTGATCCATATTCTCCAACCAGTTCTCACACTCTAATGTATTCTCGGTACCCTTCAACATCGGTGGGTGCAAAGACTGAAATCTAGCTAACAGTATCTCCATCGGAGTTGGAGTAATATCCATATGAGTATGAGTAGCACTGCCCTGATCTTGTGCCACTGGTACGTTCTGTCTATGTCTACCACGACCTCTACCTCGAGTAGCCATGTCTGATATACAATAGATCAAACACAGATAAAATCACAATATCATAATCATCTCAATCTTGTATCAATCATCTCTGGCTCTTGAGACTCAACAATCTCAAAAATCTCGAATAAAACTCAACAATATCATATCTCAATTTAAATCATATATTTCACATCATAGCACAATGAAAATGCTAACAAATATATCACATGATCAATCAATTCGAACTGACTCGATCTACCCTGTTCCCAAATATCTTACGCTCTGATACCACCTAATGTGGGGCCCCGGGTCCGATATCTAATACTAATAATTATAATTGTAACAAACCAAATGATCGAGTAAAATACATAATTTGTGGTTCACAAATCCACATAAACATCGTCAAAATAATTTAATTGTCTCAAATGTTTGAAATATAATTTTCAACATGCCAAAATAAAGAAATCCCAACATCATAAAATAGCTCCTAAGACCCGAGAATCCCACTCTAACTCGTATCTCCTCGCCTTGAGCTGGACTCTGGCATCCCAAGCCTCGCCTCACCTACCGTCAAGCACATGAAAACAAGAGGTACCGGACATGCCGGTGAGTATAAACCCAGTATGATACAATCAATAACATATGAGAATTAAAGTGACAAATATTTCATATTAAATTCATAAAGATGCAATATAATGCAATGCATGATCAGAAGCTGTGGGCTATCAATAAATCTCAAGATCAAGTGAATCATCTGGTCATAGGGTACCCAAGGAAAGAGAATCCCCCAGCAACATCCACCGACTCATCCGCTCGAGGTGGGGTGCTGTGTTCTACAATCCCAGGACTATGGTGCGCATATAGAGAGTGTTCAGGCCATAGCAGCGACCTCCGCATACACTATGCCAACTCAACTATAGCCCCATACGTCCAACAAATCAATAAATCAAGGCGACCTCCGCCATATCAAATCTGAATCAACAAGTGGCTCAATATGCAATGTAATGATGCAAATCAATAGCATCATTTCGATATTATAATAAACTCATCTCAAGGCCACAATCATCATCAAATCACAAGTAATTCATCGAGCCATAGAATTTTCAATTTAAAATAAAAATTATACTTTTACCTCGTATGTTACCGACCGTAACATAGCTTTCAAATATTACCAAAAGAAGATCGAAATGTGTAGGTGAGAAGTCTTGAACCTTCGAAGTCTACTATAACTCAAGAACTCGGATCATTTATCAAAACAGAGCAATTTCTGTACAAAATTCATAATTAATTCAATAATGCTTCTAATCAAGATCCGAATTTTGATATTCAAGAAAACTCAAATCCCAACAATTGTATAAAGAAGGAATCCATATCATTTCTTAACCGTAATATGACATAAAAACATTCATTGAATCATTTTGTCAAACACATGACGTGCATGCTAAAAAGTTAGCTCCTCTACAATTCCATTTCTTTTCCAAAATATCAATACATACAATACCATCAATCATTATATTAACAACTTTACCTCAACACTCAAACCAAACAACCCATTGTTTTCCCTTCAATCACTAACCCAAGGAAATAAGCTTTCTTACCTTGCTTCTAAACTCTTGAGGAGAAGAACTTCAAATCTCCAAGCGAAGATTAAGGCTTCAATCAAAGATTAATGTCTTGGAAGAAATTGGATTGAAGGAGAAATGAGGAACCCTAGCTTCCAAACCGATAAAGAGAGAGAAGGAGAAGAAATGATACAAAAATCATTCCCCAATCTATTATATACCATCCAAACCTCAAAACACGTTTTTTGTACAAGTGCTGGGCGCCATGGCGCGTGTTTTGGCACAGGGGCGCGCACCATACTGCCCAACACCCAAAGTTTCCGCACCCCGCGCGATGGCGCGCAGTATTCTGCCCAAAACGTATTTTTAACTTCAGAATTTGCGAAAGTGGTAAACTACAAAGTTGTAGCCCTATGTCTTGGCTTGCATCTCCAATTAGCCTCATGTCATTTGGAGGTCTGAGTAAAAGGTTATGCTCAATCTCTCAACATTTGTCATTATAGGAACGACGATACGCACGACACACTTCGGGGCGCTTTTGGCTCGTCTTCCCTAATGATTTGACCAAAACTTAAAATAAGAAAGTTATAGCCTTATGTCTTATCTTTCTAATAAAAGTATCCTCACATCAATAGGATCAATATACAAAACATTATGCTAAAAACCACAATTACTGCCACATCTTTCATACCGTTTCTGCACTTCCATTACCTATTTAGCTCAAATTCAACCTTTGATTCTACCCATCCATTATCTGTTCTATTCTTTAACATTCATTACCATTCATACGATAACGTAAAGCCATAACCCATCACAACTACTACCACAATTTTATTTTTTTTAAAATTCGGGCATTACACCTGCTTCATGTCATCCCTCCAGTCCCCAGCTAAGTTTATATCCAAGTTGAGCGTGTCTACTTGAATCCCTCTTTGATGAATTGAAGGGTGGTTTTTCTTCTGAATCAACACTAGCCTATGTGTAAGTTCTGGAGATATCTTCAATCCCGTAGCAACTTGTGCTAACTCGTCTGCCTCCCAATTTTCTTGTCTTGGGACGTGTACCAGCGACACTTCTTCAAAATCATTTAGAAGTTGGGATGCCGCGGTATAGTATGGAGCCAATGACAAACTTGTGCATTTAAACTCCCCTGATAGCTGTTTGAGTACTAGCTGAGAATCCCCTGATATTAACAATTCTCTCGCCCCTAAATCTTTCAGAATTTCCAATCCAATGATCAGTGCTTCGTATTCCGCCTGATTGTTGGTGAATGGAAAATCCAAATTAAAGGATAGAGCGGTTTTCACACCTCTTGGGGAGGTGATCACAATACCAGCTCCAGTTGTTGTTTCTGTACTCGATCCATCGAACTTCAACTCCCACGGTCGAACTCCCACTCCACAAACTGGAAAGCCAACCAGCTCTCCAATAAACTCATCAAGTGAAGGACGTTCAGCTAAAAAATCGGCTATAGCTTGGCCTTTTACTGATTTTTGGGGTAGTAGGTCAATGTAAACTCAGCCAATGCTAAAGACCATTTACCAATCCGCCCAGAGAGGATGGGTCTATTAGGCATTTACTTAATCAAATCGGTTTTAGCCATCACAAATATTCTTGATTGAATCAAATAATGTCTTAACTTAGTACATGCATAATACAATGTCAAGCATAGCTTCTCAATTACAGAGTATTTCACATCTACTGGATTAAGGAATCTACTCAAATAATAGATAGCTTGCTCATTTCCTTCGTGATTATTTTGAACTAGTAGACATCCAATTGATTCATGAGCAGTAGAGATATATAATTTAAGGGGCATTCCATATCTGGGAGGCATAAGAACATGTGGATTAAATAAATATCTCTTGATCACATCAAAAGCTTTCTGATGCGACTCTTCCCATTTGAACTCCCTGCTGTCTTTGAGCTTCAACAATTGTGAGAAGTCTTTTGTTTTCCTTACAAGATTAGAGATAAAACGCCTCAAGTAATTTAATTGCCCAAGAAAACTTTGTAACTCTTTCTTGATTTTGGGTGGGATTGCTTTCATAATAGCTTTGGTTTTGTTTTTATCCACTTCAACTCCCCTCTCATGAACAAAAAATCCCAAAAAGTTTCCTGCTTTCATGCCAAAGGCACATTTCAATGGATTTAACTTCAACTCATGTTGCCTCATTCTTTGGAAGCTCTTCCTCAAATGTTCGATGTGATCATCAGCTTGTTTAGATTTCATGACAATATCATCTATATACGCTTCAATGTGGTGCCCTATCATATCATGAAAGATCGAGTTCATAGCCCTTTGATACGTGGCGCCTGCGTTTGTTAGCCCGAATGGCATGACAAGCCACTCAAACGTACCAACAGCTCCTGTGCACCTGAATGCTGTTTTGTGAGTGTCTGTTTCTGCTATTTTGATCTGATTGTAGCCCGAGAATCCATCCATGAAAGATAACAACTCATGTCTAGCCATTGAATCAATCAACATATCAGGTATCGGCATCGCATATACATCTTTGGGAGTTGCACAGTTCAAGTCTCGGAAGTCGATGCATATTCTGACCTTGCCATTCTTTTTCATGACTGGCACAATGTTTGAAAGCCATTCGGTATATCTGATCGATTTTATAAACTTGGCCTTTAACAATTTCTCAACTTCTTCTTTCACTTTCAACTCGACTTCTTTTGACATGCGACGAGATGGCTGTTGAAATGGTTTAAAACCTTCTTTGAGTGGAAGTCGGTGTTCGACCAATTTTCGGTCCAACCCTGGCATGTCATCATAACTCCATGCAAAACAGTCTTTGTATTCTTTCAGCACATTGATCAAATCTTGCTTCAACTGCTCTTCCAGTAACTTTCTCACATATACCACTTTTAGATTCTCAAGCTCCCCCAAGTTAATTTCTTCCAACGGGTCTTGTACTTCGTGTTGGTCATCTTCCATTTGAGATGGCGCCATCAACAATTCATCAACTTGGAGTTCATTCTCTTCGTATTCTTCTTATTGGACAACCTCAGTTCCGTAGGTGTCCCATGCTTCCTCTTCTTCCAATTTGTCCAGTACTTGCTGCACACGCGCCTTCCATATAGAGGTTGCAGCTACCTCTTTCCCCTTTTGGTTCATTTCAATCATCAACCTCCTCAATTAGCGGTTGAATCATTGGCCTAGGCAGCACGATAACAGTAGGCTTGAGGATTCTTTCCAACACCGAGCTTGGAGTTGGTGTTTGCATGTACAGTGGGCTTTCTTTCTTGCTATTGTTATGAATTTTGATAAGCCCAAAATCCCCGTTGTAATATCTGGCCTCCACTGCACTTGCACTTGTTTGAAACGGCTGTCCATCCGCTTCTACAACCTCTACGTCATCCCCTTTCCAAAATAACAACAGTTGGTGCATTGAAGATGGGATGCACTGGTTTGCATGGATCCAAAATCTGCCCAACAACGCTTGGAAGTTGGCGGAGGAGTTTACCACGAAAAATGCACATAAAGACGACATGCTCCCTACAGTAACATCAGCGGGGAATACTCCAATGGTCTTGGTGGTTTCCCCGGTAAATGCAGCAACAGAAACCTCAATAGAGATCAAATCTTCTTCAGTTTCTCCCAGATTTCTTAACATTCTTACTGAAAGAACATTCACAGCTGAGCCATTGTCAATCAAGACCCTAGACACTGGTTTCCCATTGACATGGGCCTTGATGTACAACGGCCTTATGTACTTGGTCATGGCCAGTGTATGCTTTTCAAGTATCACCTTTTTAGGCTTATTTGGGTGATCTTCCTTTATAATCACTCTTGAACTCGTTTCAGGGAGTTTATTCACATGCTCTTCCTTTGGCACTGACTCTTGGGACGTCAACTCCCCATTCTCTTCTTCTATCATTTTAAACCTCTCTGGTAGTATCACCTCTCCTGTGGCACAATCCACAGTGATGTGAAACTCTCCAACGCAAAAATTAATTGTTTTTCTTTTTTGATCATCCTCTTAGCTTAACAAATCATCATCATCCTCTACAAACTTATCCTCAGTCGCCGATCTTCCAAACTTGGATTTACTCCCCACTGGATTTCTGGAGACTGGAACATCAATTGTGGGTTCATTTCTCAACTTAGCGGACTCCTCTCTTCTTGCAATAGTTCTTTCCCTCAACAGCCGTCTCTTTTGAGTCCTAGTCGGTGGCCTAGGGAACTTTTTGTGTTGGGCCACCCTCCAAGACTCACTGAACTCCCCTCTAGCTGGAAGGACGTACCTGGGCCTTGGTATTCTACTTTCAATCATTTTTCCTTTTGAGATTTCTTATGCATGCTGCTCTCTGCCTTGATCAGCTGATATTTTCCTGGTTTCCACTCTTCGTGACTCAACTTCATATGCATTTCTCCTGCCTGAGTACCTTTGGTGTTGATCACAAGATGATTCTCCTCTGACCCATTGATTTTCAGGCACTGACTTCTCGAAGAAACATTGGCTCCTCGGCCTATAGGCCGCGGATTCACCAACATCTCTGGGGAAACATTTCTGAACTGTTCTTACTTGATCAGTAATATGCCTTTCTTTAGCCTCGAAAAATTGACCCTTCGGGATCCAGTATTTCTTAATTACTCGGTCTTCACAGCAAAAGATCGGTTTCTTTTCTTGTTGAGAATATCTCTCAAATCTGTCACATTCACATTAATAGAAGCTATTGGGGGAAAAGGGTCATCATCCACAGCCATGGCCTCTTGTTTTTCAGGAAACTTCACGACTCCCTTGTTAATTCTGTCATGCAAAATATTCTTGAACACCCAACAAGAATTAGTAGCGTGGTTGTAGGAGTTGTGGTACTTACAATACTCTCGACCTTTCAGCTCTTCCTTGGGTGGCATCCTGTGATCAGGTGGAAAGGTGATGAATTTTTCCTTTACCAAAAAATCGAAAACTTCCTCGGTCTCTGACACATCAAATGTATACTGTATATCTTTGGGGAGTTGAGAGCTGTTCTTCTTGTCAAGTTCTGCCGGCTTCTTTTTTAGCAGGCGAACCGTGCAAGAACCAGCTGATCGAATTTCTGCCAGTGCCACATCTTCCACCTCTTGATAATAGGACCCTATAGCAGTTTTCTTTTTGTATGACTCTTCCCGCAACAGTTTTTCATATTCAGCAACTTTAGCAGCAAGCTCGAAGAAGTCCCTGAACTCCATGCCTTGAAATTTCTTTCTTGAGTCAAAATCCAGCCCTTTTTGTGCCATCTTCACGAACTCGGTCTCAGGTAAGAACACCTTGCACCTATTTTTCATCTTTTTGAACCTGTCGATAAAAGACTCCACAGATTCCCTTTCTTTTGGGTTACTCTGGACAAATCGGCAATACACACTTCTGGCTCTGTTCTATATAATTAGATATGAAATTGTCTTTCCATCTCTTGCCAACTCATCACTGAATTTCTAGGGAGTGAGGCATACCTTGCAAACGCAGTCCTTGTGAGAGAATTCCGGAATAGCCGCAACTTTAAATTGTTGAAGTTCTCCAGGTTGGCCAATTCCCCGCACTGGATGGTAAACCTGGCTATGTGCTCGATGCTGGACTGGACATCCTCCCCGGAGAATAAATCGAAATCATGAACTCTATAACCCCTTGGGTACGGGTTATTCACGTCTATATAGTCCGGATATGGTTTGTGGAACTCCGGGCGGCCTATCTGTCTCAAATCCGGCCCATATAGCTCTTGAATCGTCTCTCTCACCATCTCCGGATCAATCATGTGAATGTTCCGAGCTAGGAGTGGGTGATGGTAATGATTTGCCCCCCGAGCTTGAAACAATGCATTTAAACCAACATTACCTCCTGGGAAACCCCCATCTACTCCTGGATAATCCATGTGCGATATGTCATCATAAGCTCCCGGTTGGTACAGAAGATTTGTCACGCTGTACACCTGAGTAACAGGTTGCTTCGAGCTCCCCACTCCATGAGCACGTGGATGTGGCTGAGCCCTCCCTCCTAAGGTTTCTTCTCTCTTGTGAGGTGGTGTATACCTTCTTTCTGGATGATTTAGGAGAGTAAACTCTGGGCGGCGGGGATCGCCGGCCCTCGAGTTTCCTACTCCCTGATCAGATTCATGAACTTGGTTGCTTCCCTAATCAGCTTCTTTGACAGTGATATTTTTCTCTCCTCGAAGAGACTGACTCAGTTTACACAAAATGGTCTTCAAACAGTCAGCCATCGCCTTAGACAAGGCCAGTGAGATCTCCTCAATCTTTATAGCGGTCAACTCTTCCATCACCCTGTTTGAGACTTGATAGTACGTAGTAGGAATCTGCAAATCTACTTCTTCAGCATTTGGTTCAACAGTAGGTTGCTCTGGCTGTGGAACCTGAGTTCCCTCTTGATTAGTCAGAGACTCCCCACTCTCCTGATTGACATTTTCTTTTCTTCTTCGCGGCATAGTTCAGTTCCACTGGGCGTGCCAAAAATATGTTTGCACAATATTGAAATTTGCGGGCGTGCCAGGTGCGAAGTTGCACCAGTTTGTGTGAAAATGATAAAATCTAACTTCTAAAAACTCAAGCGACGTGAATTCTAAATTCGATCGTCAGTTCTAGTCTCCTAAAACAAATGCAATGCCAAAATAAAGAAAACTATTGGAAATTGATGCAAACAAACCCCTGACATGATTTTGAATTTACAAAACTGTAGGAATTCATCAAAAGTTAAAAAATTTAATAACTTGTTGTTGAAATCTAAAACGAGAACACGTAAAATGCTAGAAATATACTGGAAAGCTTGAAAAACTAATGCTTGAAGATTGAATTTTTAGCAGAGAGTATTTTGCAGATTTTTGCTGAGTTGAGTTGTGTGTGTTTAGTGTTGTTTGCCGATGTCTTTTTCTTCCCTGCGTTGTGCCGTTTCTCTCCACTCTCCCATGAGCCCATGATCTTTTCCACTACTTTCTCACGATCTGTGCCTGTCTTCCCATGATCTTTTTCATCTTCAGCGCTATGTGGTTGGTTGGACTTGTTAGAAATTAATCCGCTACATTTGACGGGCCCATAATTTAATTGGGCTTGTAATTAAATTTGGCTTTCATAATTAATTATTTTAGCCCAAACACAGCTTGATTGATTTTTGGGCAAGAAAACTCTACTCTCATTGAAAAGTAATGTACATCCTTTCTATAGTCTTGCAAGTGATACCCTATTTTTATATTATTATTATTAATTGATATAAATACGAGGAAATCAATAATTCATGGATTTATGTGTGTTATTATGGATAAATCGGATCTTTAGGAGTCAAATTCGATGTTGATTAATATAATTAATCAAAACATTAAAATACTCACAAAAATCACTAAAAAAATCGCACACGAAATAACTCAGACACGGATTTTGACTAGATGATCTATCATAATTCTCTACAAATCTCCCAATATCTACATATATACTCTTCTCCAAAAATGGAGGATGATTCGAAGTCAAACCAAGAAAAAAAAAATCTGTTCGAGATTGATTCAAAGTAAGTAATTAATCTTCTCATATATATTGGCCTAATTCATCTCCTCCGTATGTTTTTATCATGTTCAATAATAGCATGTCTTGCCTTGAGCGGTCATTCCAGAAAAATAATAAGCTAAGGGAACAAGTATAAAATGAAAATTTGAATTAATAACCGATTTACTTCATCTTGGCTTGTGAAAATTTAATTAATAAACAATTTACCCAAAATAATCAAATTGGACAATTACTATTTCAACGAAACTTTTGTTTTTATTGTTATTATTAGGGTAGATGAACAAATTATTCAAAGGGAAAAGCCCAAGATTAACCCTAATAAGTGGCCCATAAGATAGGTTTTTGGGGCTGCCCGTCCGTTAGAAGGACTGTCAAATAATAATTTTTTTGTTACTTATTTAGAGTAATTTACATTATAAATAATCAATAATAATCAATTAAAATTTTTTTATGTTACTTATTTAGAGTAGTTTAGAATATAAATAATCAATGAACTTGTGCAGGTTTTATAAATGAAACTTTGAAGGATCGAGTGTGCTAGTGTCTTCGAAGGTATTTCGAACACTATATTCTCCAATGAGCTGCAATAGCTCGTGTTCTAAGAATGTTAACACCGATTAATTATATCGAATTTGGTTTAAAACCAAGCGGAAGAAACTCGAAGTAATTCTTCGTGAAGAAGACTGTTATTAGAAAATATTTTAACTTATTTAACTAAATAACTGAAAAATGGTAGATTAGTTTTTGCATTCATCAGTTCAATTATGTTGACAACTGAACTGACGGATACTCTAACTGATCAAAACAATTTGAAAACAGCAGTTGATAAACATAAAAATTATACATTAAATAAATGTTTTATAATATAAATTTATAGTTTTTGTTTTATTCAATGTTTAAATATTATATGTTTTATAATAAATTGTATAAAAAATAAGTTGTTGTGTAATTATAAGTTTTTATTATTTTTACAGGTTCGATAAAACAAGAATAAACTTGGCGTTTGGGATTAAGATGATTCTTGGACCTGTAGAAAGTTGATAATATCTACAATATTGGTGACAAGCATGAGATAAAAATCTTCTCACAATTGGGATCAAATTAAGCAACAAAAAAAGTTACCAAAAGAGTGGCAGTTTTACCATGCTCTAGTATTTTGACCATATCTCTCAAACTACTTGGTCAAATGGTTAAAATAAAATACCACAATTCAAACAACTCAATTATCCACATGTTTTATTTATGTGGAGAAGCAAAATTGGATGGGAAGATTTTCAAAAGTGATGTGTATTAAAATATAATTTCTTGGAACACCAATGAATACTTATGTGTAAAAAATAATATTTTATTTGTGGTTATCTCCCCAAATTTGGCTATAAATAGGGGTGCATTGTAATGAATTGAGATATCCCTCATTCTATGAACAAATCTTTGAGTTCATAATATTTCTCTCTTTATTTTTCCTTTATTTCATCATTTAAAAATAATTAACATGTTAATTTCATATTCAAAGTTTTATACTTTGAATAATGAGTAGCTAACTTCCCAAGGTTGAGATGAAAAGGTGAAGCTCTTGGTATGATAATAAGGTTATTAAAAGGTAATAATCTATGTTTTATATTATTTAATCATTATTTATTGTTTATGTTATATTTATTTCTTTAAGCATTTTTATACCCTACTTATAAGTGGGAGTTTTGATTTATTGTTGCTATATGTTACACTAAATTCTTGGTACCATTTA
>NC_133310.1:15649851-15671991 GCF_012295235.1 Primulina huaijiensis | reverse complement strand
TTTATTAAAATATCAAGAGTGGATCTTCTAATCTCAACTACTTAAATTAAAATTTGAACAATTAAAAATTACCAATTAAAGATTCAAACAATTAAAAGAAAAACAAAAACAAAAACAAAAATAATAAGACATTGTAGTGGACTTGTAATTACCGTAGCTTCCATGTGGATGCGATATCGGACTCACCGAATTATACTACTTGCGGACAACCTGCTATTGGGAGTGCAACAATCAAAGTCACAACAAGTTTTTGGCGCCGTTGCCGGGGAAGTATAATTTAATTTCAAGTCTATTTAATTTTCTTTCTTTGAATTTTTTATTGTTTTTGTGTGTTTTTCTTCTTTTTCTTTTGCATTTGCATGAGCATTATTTGGTCACGTACACTTAGTGGTCGACTCATTCGAAATAACCCTTTATTTTTACAAAACATGGCGGAAGAACCCATCCAGGAAAATGAAGATGAAATTCAATCTCAACATGATCATGATAGGCGAAGAACACTTAGAGATCACATGAATCCTACACGTACTAGTGCACCTTCATGTCTAGTTTTTCCCCCTGATGCATCTCATTTCAATTTTAAGCCTGGTATTATCCAACTTTTACCCAACTTTCATGGCTTAGATTCTGAAAATCCATACATGCATTTACGAGAATTTGAAGAAGTGTGCAACACATATAATGATCTAAATTGTAGCATGAACACCATTCGACTTAAGCTTTTTCCTTTTTCTTTAAAAGATAAAGCTAAAACTTGGCTACAAAATCTTAGATCGGGATCCATTCGAACTTGGGATGAATTGCAACAACAATTTTTGAAAAAGTTTTTTCCATCTCATAGAACAAATTCTTTCAAAAGGCAAATCATCACTTTCACTCAAAAACAAGGAGAAACTTTTTATCAGTGTTGGGATAGATATAAAGAATTGCTTAATCTTTGTCCACATCATGGTTTTGAAATTTGGAGAGTTGTTTCTCAATTTTATGAAGGCTTAACACCTAAAGATAGGCAAATGGTTGAATTTATGTGTAATGGAACATTTGAAGATAAAGATCCAAACGAGGCAATTGAGTATCTCGATTCATTAGCTGAAAATGCTCAAAATTAGGACACTATAGGTACAATCGAACCATCAAACAAGATTCAATCTCCCACATCTGGTGGAGGTATGTATACCCTCAAAGATGAACATGATCTACAAGCTAGATTTACCTCTTTGGCAAGAAAAGTTGAAGCACTTGAATTGAAAAAGAATGGTCAATTAAAATCTGTTCAAGAAATTGCGTGTCACATCTGTGATACAAGTTATCATTCTACAAAAGATTGTCCCACTTTGCCCTCTTTTAAAGAATGTCTCCATGAACAAGCCAATGTTTTGAACAATTTCAAAAGGCCAAATTTTGAACCATTTTCCCAAAATTACAATCCAGGTTGGCGAAATCATCCAAATTTTAGTTGGAGGAATGATAATGCTGCACAATTTTCACAACCACATTTCCAAAATCAACAAAATTTTCAAAATTATGCACCTTATGTTTCTCCACCTAAAAGGAACTTGGAAGATATATTGAATTCTTTAATTGCAAAGAAAGAGTCTATCAATACTCAAACTGATCAAACCATGACAGATTTGAAAGATACTCTTGCTAAATTTTCATCTGCACTTAATGTTCATGAAAAAGGTAAGTTCCCTTCACAACCACAGCCTAATCCCAAGGGTCATCATTCACAAACCGGAACTTCTGGAACTCAACCGATGGATCAGGTAAAATCTGTTATTACCCTTCGCAATGGTAAGGTAGTGGAAAAATCCATTCTTGAACCTTGAGAAAATGATGATAAATCAACTCCAAAGGGTAAGGAAGTGGAACCAATAACTTGCGAAGAAGAGGATCAACAGATAGTACCACCACCATTCCCTCATTCATTGAAAAATACAAAAAAATCAAATTTGAATTCTGATATATATGATATTTTTAAACAAGTAAAAGTTAATATTCCTTTATTAGATGCAATAAAGCAGGTACCATCATATGCCAAGTTTTTGAAAGACTTGTGCACCGTGAAAAGAAAATTGAATGTGAAAAAGAAAATATTTTTAGCCGAACAAGTAAGTGCAATTATTCAAAAATAATAATAATTTGAAATACAAAGACCCTGCTTGTCCTACTATTTCATGTATTATTGGAGAACGAAAGATTAAAAAAGCCTTGCTTGATCTTGGAGCTAGTGTGAATTTACTTCCATATTCAGTTTATCAAGAACTCAATCTAGGTGAGTTAAAACCTACTTCGGCAACACTTTTACTTGCCGATAGATCTTTTAAACTGCCAAGAGGTATGGTAGAAGACGTGTTGGTCTAAGTTAATAAACTTTGTATATCCTGTCGATTTCATAGTTTTAGATACACAACCTATCGAAGCTTGTAATGCAATTCCTGTAATGTTGGGTCGTCCATTTTTAGCAACTTCTAATGCTATTATAAATTGCAGGAATGGAATAATGAAGTTGTCATTTGGTAACATGACCTTGGAGCTTAATGTTTTTAATCTTTGTAAGCAACCACATGACAAATGAGATGAAAGTGAAGATGAAAACCTTATTGAAACTCTTGTGGAAGAAAACATTCAAGAAGGGAGTACTCGTGATCAATTAGATATTTGTTCAATTGATACTGTTAAAAAAAAATATTGAAATTGATCTTGATGATTTTATCAGGTATGACTCATTACCAAGATCAGAGAAATAATTTGAGGCAAATTATGAGAACAAAGATGAACCACCCATATTGGAGTTAAAATCTTTGCCAGAAGAATTGAAGTATGCATTTCTTGGAGAAGATGAAACATATCCGATGGTAATTTCTTCCAAACTAGCAAGTGATCAAGAAGGTAAATTAGTTGATATGCTTAAAAGACATAAAAATGCAATTGGTTGGACATTAAAAGATCTCAAGGGAATTAATCCACTAATTTACACTCACAAAATTCATTTAGAAGAAAATGCTAAAACATCTCAACAACCACAAAGAAGATTAAATCCGCATATGAAAGATGTTGTGAAAACTGAAGTTCTCAAACTACTTGATGATGGAATTATCTAACCTATTTCTGATAGTAAGTGGGTAAGTCGAACACAAGTAGTTCCAAAAAAATCTGGCATCACAGTGATAAAAAAAGAAAAAGGTGAATTGTTAACAAGTCGAGTCCCATCTAGTCGGCGTATGTGTATTGATTACAGAAAATTAAATGATGCCACTAGAAAAGATCATTTTCCATTATTATATTTGGATCAAATTTTAGAAAGAGTGGCAGGTCATCCCTACTACTGTTTTCTTGATGGATATTCAGGTTATTATCAAATTCTCATTGCACTTGAAGATCAAGAAAATACTATATTCACATGTCCTTTTGGAACATTTGCATTCAGAAGGATGCCATTTGGTTTATGCAATGCCACAGCAACATTTCAAAGATGTATGCTAAGCATTTTTAGCGACATTGTTGAAAATTGTTTGGAGATTTTCATGGATGATTTAACTATTTTTGGGAGTACATTTGATAATTGTCTTGAAAATTTAGAAAAAGTTTTAAAAAGATGTGAGGAAAAAGGTCTTATTTTAAATTGGGAAAAATGTCATTACATGATTAATTCTGGGATTGTTTTTGGACATATTGTGTCATCTCATGGAATTTAAGTTGATAAATCAAAATTTGATGTCATTGCCAATTTACCCCCTCCCAAAACCATTAAAGAAATTCGTTCATTTTTGGGATATGCTGGATTTTATAGGAGGTTTATAAAGGACTTTAGTTTAATTTCTAAACACATTTGTAACCTCTTAACAAAAGACACTGTATTTTAGTGGACTCAAGAATGCCAACATACTTTTGATAAAATCATTCGACATTTAACATCAGCTCCTATCATGCAACCTCCTGATTGGTCTTTACCATTTGAAATCATGTGCGATGCGAGTGATTATGCAGTCGGTGCGGTATTGGGTCAAAGAAGAAACGGTAAGCCTTATGTGATATATTATGCAAGTAGAACTTTAAACAATGCTCAAATGAATTATTCCACAACTAAAAAAGAACTACTTGCTGTAATATTTGCATTAGATACATTTCGTTCTTATTTGATTAGATCAACGACTATTATGTTTGCTGATCATTCTGCTATTAGATATTTGTTGACCAAACAGGATGCAAAGCCACGACTGATACGATGGATTTTGTTGCTCCAAGAATTTGACATTGTGATCAAAGATAAAAAAAGAACCGAGAATGTTGTAGCCGATCATTTATCGAGACTAGTAACAGGATCATCTTATGAAATGACACCAATTAATGATAATTTTCTTGATGAACATCTATTTTCAGTTACTACTACAGCTTGGTTTGCTAACATAGTAAATTTTCTTGTGACAGGAAAAATGCCACCGCAATGGAGTTCTCAAGATAAAAGAAAATTTTTGAATGAGGTAAAAAACTTTTATTGGGATGATCCGTATCTGTTCAAGTATTGTTCGGATCAAATTTTTCGGTGTTGCATACCCGACAATGAGGTAAGTAGTGTCATTAAATTTTGTCATTCAGAAACATGCGGAGGACATTTTTCTTCGAAGAAAACTGCTGCAAAGATCTTGCAGTGTTGATTTTATTGGCCCACTTTGTTTAAAGATACCCCACGAAATCTGCAAGATCTGTGAAAATTGTCAAAAATTGGGTGCGATTTAAAAAAAAACATGATGCATTTGAATCCTATCATTGAAATTGAAATCTTTGACTGTTGGAGAATTGATTTTATTGGACCTTTTCCACCGTCGTTTGGATACTTGTATATTTTAGTTGCAGTTGATTATGTTTCCAAATGGATAGAGGCAATTCCATGTCGAACAACTGATCATAAAATTTTCATCAAATTTTTAAAAGAAAATATTTTTAGTAGATTTTGAATTCCTCGAGCCATGATAAGTGATGGGGGAACTCACTTTGTTAATAAACCATTTGCTTCTTTAATGAAAAATATGGTATTATTCACAAAGTAACTACTCCTTATCATCCTCAAACAAATGGACAAGTTGAATTAGCTAATATGGAGATAAAGCAAATTTTAGAAAAAACTGTTAACCCAAATAGAAAAGATTGGTCTCTGCGACTTAATGATGCACTTTGGGCATATCGAATAGCTTTTAAAACATCATTGAATATGTCTCCCTATAGGTTGGTTTACGGAAAACATTATCATTTGCCTGTGGAATTGGAACATAAAGCTTATTGGGCGATCAAAACTTTTAATTCAAGCATGGATGATGCCAACAAATTGCGCAAATTGCAACTTAATGAACTTGATGAACTCAGAAATGACGCGTATGAGAATTCAAGGATTTATAAAGCAAAAATCAAATCATTTCATGATAAAACAATTCTTAGAAAATCTTTTGAGATTGGTAAAAAAGTTTTGCTTTATAATTCGCGACTTCACATATTCCCAGGAAAATTACGATCAAGATGGACAGGTCCATATGTTGTAAAACATGTGTATCTTTATGGAGCTGTGGACATTGAAAATCCTAAAAATGGTGATATTTTTAAATTTTCCTTAATCTTTTTATTCTTCCGATTAAATGGCAGATAACGGTATTCCGTGGCTCTCATAGTCGGTTTAATCAGTTTCCCACAATTACTGATATAAAAAAAAATCATTTCTTTTCTTTTCAAAATGGATGAAATTCTCTCAAAAATTTGTAAATATTTTCCCTCTATTTCTGAAAATGTTCTAAGAAAAATTTATGCAGGTAGGTGTGAAAGTTTGAGATTGTTAATGCGAAAAAGNCTCTTCTCAACAAGATATGAATAGTATGAACTGTTTATGAAGAGTGTGAGAAATAGCAGCACAAGATGATCTTCAACCGATCGGATATATGCTATGAAGCGTGTGCTACTTTTCTGTATGTCAAGCTTTTTCTGAGATAAGAGAGTTTTTGTCCTCAAATCAACGTTGTGAGTATTGCAATCAGTATCACTTTATCAACTTTGTTCTTGTATATTTATAGAAGTTTTGATTCCAACGTCTATAAACAAAATGGCTTCTTTGACTTCTGATATATTCAGCTTTAATACCTGAAATAGGTCCTGCAGAAAAGCTTCAAAACAATCAGTCTTGTTTTATACCAAAATTGGTAAGACGTAATAAATGGCTTCATACAGAATTAATGGTGCAATTAATGCTAGTACTTGATAAAGTAACGGTAACATTCAAGGCTAGTTCTGTTTATGCGAAAGACGTAAAGTTACTATGGTTTGGACTGAATTCTGCTTCTGTTTTCCTAGAGTTCTAAGTTATGCTTCTGGTTATCTTAGAACTTTCCGTTAGCTGAAGACTACTGCTTTTATATTGCCTAAAGATCTGCTGATTTTAAGTCTCATTGCCCATCGCCACAATTAAGTTATGTCTAACAGATAGCCTCTCTTATGATCAATAAAGGCTCGAAAGTTGTTTTCTCAATCCTCTCCACTCACTCACAAAATATGTGTGAGTTTAAAATTTTAGGCACTCTTATAAGATATATCTTGGGCCATATACTTTAATAACTGATCTTATCACAATAATTAATCACTCGAAAAGATTTCATAAATCATATTTTTATATTGATCAGAATATAAAAATTGACTTTTTTTTTCAAATAAAAATTAAAACATCCTTGGATAGATTAGTACATGTTATAACTTAAACCTTTCAAACATGTAATGTATGATATTTTTACAAAAATTACTAAGATACAAACAATAAACATGGTTTTATTTTAAAATAATATATTTTTTTAAATATATATATTTTTTATTTTTTTATTTTTTTTTTCNCTCTTTATTAATAATTATTTTGACATTAGGGACAATGTCATATTCTGTTTGGGGGGAGAACAAACTTATAAAAAAAATAAGAAAAAAAAAATAAAAAAATAAAAAATATATATATTTAAAAAAATATATTATTTTAAAATAAAACCATGTTTATTGTTTGTATCTTAGTAATTTTTGTAAAAATATCATACATTACATGTTTGAAAGGTTTAAGTTATAACATGTACTAATCTATCCAAGGATGTTTTAATTTTTATTTGAAAAAAAAAGTCAATTTTTATATTCTGATCAATATAAAAATATGATTTATGAAATCTTTTCGAGTGATTAATTATTGTGATAAGATCAGTTATTAAAGTATATGGCCCAAGATATATCTTATAAGAGTGCCTAAAATTTTAAACTCACACATATTTTGTGAGTGAGTGGAGAGGATTGAGAAAACAACTTTCGAGCCTTTATTGATCATAAGAGAGGCTATCTGTTAGACATACCTTAATTGTGGCGATGGGCAATGAGACTTAAAATCAGCAGATCTTTAGGCAATATAAAAGCAGTAGTCTTCAGCTAACGGAAAGTTCTAAGATAACCAGAAGCATAACTTAGAACTCTAGGAAAACAGAAGCAGAATTCAGTCCAAACCATAGTAACTTTACGTCTTTCGCATAAACAGAACTAGCCTTGAATGTTACCGTTACTTTATCAAGTACTAGCATTAATTGCACCATTAATTCTGTATGAAGCCATTTATTACGTCTTACCAATTTTGGTATAAAACAAGACTGATTGTTTTGAAGCTTTTCTGCAGGACCTATTTCAGGTATTAAAGCTGAATATAACAGAAGTCAAATAAGCCATTTTGTTTATAGACGTTGGAATCAAAACTTCTATAAATATACAAGAACAAAGTTGATAAAGTGATACTGATTGCAATACTCACAACGTTGATTTGAGGACAAAAACTCTCTTATCTCAGAAAAAGCTTGACATACAGAAAAGTAGCACACGCTTCATAGCATATATCCGATCGGTTGAAGATCATCTTGTGCTGCTATTTCTCACACTCTTCATAAACAGTTCATACTATTCATATCTTGTTGAGAAGAGTTTGTAATCTGGAAAAGAGTCTTTTCCAGAACCTTGATTACATATTATCGTGTTGATATACTAAGAGTTTCAGTAGGCAGAGGGTAAGTCCTGCTGAAGTGGGTGTGTACGAGTGTGTACTGTAAAATCCAAAGTCTTTTAGTGATACCTTCTGGAAACAGAAGAAGGGGAGACGTAGAAGATTTCATCTTCGAACTTCCATAAACAACTACTGTCTACTGCCTACTGTTTTTATCATTTCAATTACCGAACCATTAGATCGTTTCCGCACTATTCTGTGATTTGTTGGTTGCACACTTGAACAAGATTAGCTACAATCTTTAACAGGATTTTAGCAACTTCAAAAGAAGAAATCAGAAAAGAAAAGAGTTTATTCACCCCCCTCTAAACTCTACATCGATTCTCAACAAGTGGTATCAGAGCAGTGTTATTCTTGTTCTTAAAAATCTACAACAAATGGCACACTTTAGCAAGGTTCCCATGTTCTCAAAAGAAGACTTCGATGACTGGAAGATCCGTATGCAAGCTCATCTAGCAGCTCAAGATGACGACATGTGGTTCGTCATCACAGATGGTCCATTATAGATCTTAAAGCCTAATACAGCCATTGCTATCACTGATGGTGCGCCGCAAATGGTTAAAAAACCAAGAAGTGAATGAACTAGTGAAGATAAAAAGAAAGCCAATCTGGATAATGTCGCAAAGGACACACTCTATAAAACTCTTGATAAGAACACCTTCAGCAAGATCAAGATGTGTTCGACTGCAAAAGAAATATGGGAAAAGCTCATTCAAATCTGTGAAGGAAATGAGCAGACTAAAGAAAATAAGTTGACCGTGGCCATGCAAAAATTTGAAAATCTGAAAATGAAGGCCGGAGAAACTCTAAACGAGTTTGATGAACGTTTCAGTAGTCTGGTTAATGAGCTAGCAGCTCTTGGTAAAGACTATGGCAACAGAGAAATAGCGCTCAAAGTAATGAGAGCATTGCCTAAGGAATGAGATGTAAAAACTATGGCCATGAGAGTATCCAGAGATCAGAACAAATTAGAACTGCATGATCTATTTGCAGACTTGAAAGCATATGAATTTGAACTGGAAGTACGAAGTGGAGAAGAGCCATCATCGAGTACACCTACCAAGGCTCTTGCTGCTACCGCTGTTGCTCCTGTTACAATTGTTCCAAATGTATCTCCTACTGCTACTACTGAAAGTACATCTGATAGAACTGCTGAACAGATCAGCAATGATGCAATGTCTTTGTTTGTGAAGAAATTCTCTAGATTCATGAAGAAGAACAACAGAACGTATCAGAATCCTAACCGAAATTTTAAGAAGGAATCACCATCCGGTGATATGGCATGTTTTAACTGTGGAAAAATTGGTCACTTTATTGCTGATTGCCCAAAGCCCAAAAATGACGAGAAGAAGAAAAAGGAGCACAAGAGAAATGATAAGAAATACAGAAGATCAGATCGCAAAGCAATAGTTGCTGAAGAAAATAAGTCCAAGTGGGCAGATTCTAGCTCTGAGTCTTCTGACTCAGATAATCATTCAAGCGACAGTGATGCAGAAGAAGTCAAATGCCTTATGGCAGATACCGAATCAACCTTAACACCTGGAGAGGTATTCGACTTTAACTCAAATGAATTTACACGATCTGATTTGGTTAGTGCACTGCATGACATGGAGTACTAAAGACTTTGTCAATCATTCGAGGAAGTTAAGATTGAAAATCAAAACATAAAGGATCAAATCAGTAAGTTTACTTGCATGCAAGAAAACAGCTGTAGTGATCTGGAAGTTGAGATAAGTAAGTTGAAAACTGAGAATGAGAGAGTAAATGCAGAATACCAGACAATAAGATCCGAAAATCAGAAGCTATCACTACTGGTAAATGCATGGAACATGTAACCCTCTGACCCGATTTCATAAAATAACAGCGGAATTTAAAATTTTTCTTGAAGGAAAGAAGGTTTAAAAATACATTTCCATATATAATCAAAAGTATACACATGATCAATCAAATGATACAACAAAATACAAAATATCATTTTGTATGATCATGTCCAAAATACTATCAAAATAATCTTTCCTTCCTCCATCTCTATATGCATATGACTCCGGTCTCAATCAACGTCCCGGCTAGTCGCTCTTATCTGCATCACATGAAATAACTGAAATGAGTATAAAACTCAGCAAGTGGAACTCTTACATAGCAATGTACATATACCATACTCTGAAAACATGGCTTTGAAAACATTAAATACCATCAACTCTGAAACATGAATATCATAGAATGAATAACAATAACGATGGTATTTCTCTTTTCTCTGTTGGATTGATATCTATATAGTAACTCTGTCTCTGTACCTATATCCCATCGATATACATCGATAACTCTGAGGGATATAAGCCTATGGTCGTTGATCAACTAATTGCATGCAATCTCTGACTATGTATCTATCAATCCAATAAAACATTTGAATTCTCTCTTTGGCATTAAAACAAACACTTTGAAGACTCTATTTTCTTTTGTATTCCCTTTAACATAATTGAGACATAAGAATGTCTCTAATATACAACAAGGTGTATTAATACATAGCATGAATCAAATGGAAGGGAATAACACTTTAAAACCATTGAAACACAATACATATATTATCATGTGAGCACAAGGAAATGAATTCCACTTACAACACTTGGAACCTTGAATCTATACCCTTGGTACACAACCTACAACAATAAACCATAATTTGCACCATCAATAACCCAATAGTCACAAACTCATACCATTAAATCCATAAAACCAACACCATCAACAAACCCATGATTTCTCCCAACACCAAAACCAAGAATAAACTATACCACAAGCTTACCTTAGCTCCTTGAACCCAAAAGAACCTTGCTCACACTTCAAAACTCCCACAAGATGCTTGAATCAAAGGAAGGAAAAGAAAGGAAATGGAACCCTAGCTCTCCCAAGGACTGAAGAATCGAGAATGAGGGGAAAGAATGAGAAAAATGAACCAACTCTTGCATTATATCACATAAATCTCGAAAACACACTTCTACTGTTCATGCACCGCGGGTGCGCTACATACCTCACCGCGGGTGCGGTGTGCCTTCGGCAACTCAACCAAATTTCTGAAATCGACGACCGCGGGTGCGGTACCTATCCCACCGCTGGTGCGGTGTCTCTTCGGCAATTGCACAAATTCTGCAATAAAGACCGCGGGTGCGCTGCACAAAGCACCGCGGGTACGGTCTGCTCTCGGCCAAAACAACTCTATGCAACAAAAATCGAATCGCAACGTTGATACAACACAACTACCCATCAACTAATATCAACAATACCACAAAACAATAATAACCAACAATACTATGGCCCATAATCACAACTCTTAACATCTAAATCAAACTTAATCTTAACCAAATAATCCATAAACATACGAAATCTTGAACTGTACCGTTCACCAGGCTTGGATATTACAGAACAAGTCTTCTGTTTCTTTGGAGAAGATGCATGAGTTACAGAAACAATCTGAAGACAGAAGTGGTCTCGGTTTCAGTAACAATGAAAGCACTTCAGAAACTAGTACAAAACCAATACTGGATAAAGACAAAGGAAAATTCATTTACTTCGTTAAATCCAGTATGATACATGAACCAGTAGTAACGACTGTTCAAGGTGAAAAGTTTGTAAATCAGACGAACAGAAGAAACCATTATGGTCTGGGTTATGTTAAACATGAGAGTAGAGTCCATCAAAGTGCTGGATCCAGTAGAGGATTCAACTCAGAAGGACAACTCTCTATGAGGGTTAAAAACTACCAGTACTATAATAGTAGACCTGTTCAAAAGAGATACAGACCAGAAACCAAGAATCGAAGGGAAGAACAACATTCTAAAATGCATTACGTTAAGAGTACTAGACCTTCTGTTGCACACACAAAGGTGGATACCCGAAGTACAAAGTCACCAAGAATTGTACAGATGTGGGTTCCTAAGGGACTGATAAGGCTTGGACCCAAATAAACTGGGTACCATTTACAAAAACTTGTGCTTGCAGGAACAGAAGAAAGTCAAGATTAGCAACTCCATATGGTATCTGGACAGTGGATGCTCCAGACACATGACTGGACTAAAGAATCTATTATCAGAAGTGATAAGTTGTACTGGACCAAAAATAACTTTTGGGGACAACTCAAAAGGTAAAACCGTGGGTAAGGGTAAGATTACTCATGGTAACATTACTATAAATAATGTACTTTTGGTTGAAAACCTATGTTATAATCTGATCAGTATCAGTCAATTATGTGACAATGGATATTCAGTAGTTTTTCATAAGCACTTATGCATAATTAAAGATGTGGATGGATATGCAATCTTAATCGGGAAAAGAGAAGGAAATACATAGAGAGTTTCTTGGAATGTAGATCATATTAATTTTCCTACGTGTTTAGTTGCATCTCTCAGTGATAAACATTGGCTATGGCATAAGAGATTGAATCACCTAAACTTTAAGTCAATCAATATTCTCAAAAAGCAGAACATAGTTGACGGTTTGCCTGATATTAATTTCGTTAAAAATCACGTATGTTCTGCATGTCAACTTGGTAAACAGATAAGATCCAGCTTCAAGAACAAAGGTAGTAAATCAACCTCAAGATGTTTGGAATTATTGCATATGGACTTATTTGGTCCAATCCCTATCATAAGATTAGGGGGAATGAGATACACTCTTGTTATTATTGATGATTTTTCCATATTTACTTGGGTAATATTTCTTGCTGGAAAAGACTAGACCAGTTGTCTTCTGATCAAACTTCTGAAGAAAATTCAAAATGAAAAATCAATGTCTGTTATTAAAATCAGAAGTGATCAAAGTACTGAGTTTACTAACAAGGTACTTGAGTTATATTTGGATGAACATGGCATTCATCATGAGTATTCAGCTGCCAGAACGCCTCAACAAAACGGAGTAGCTGAAAGAAGAAACAGAACTCCTAAAGAAGCCGCTAGAACAATGCTAGCAGATGCTAACATCTCTCAGCGTTTCTGGGCAGAAGCAATCAACACTGCATGCTGTACACAAAACAGGCAGATGCTAAACAAGAGACATAATAAGACTCCTTATGAGATATGGAAAGGGAGTAAGCCTAATGTATCTTATTTTCATGTATTTGGTTGCAAATGTTTCGTGCATAATAACGGTAAAAACTATTTGACTGCATTTGATTCGAAATCAGATGCGGGACTGTTTCTTGGATATTCAGCAGTAAGCAAAGCCTTCAGAATCTTCAACAATAGAACTCTTAATGTTGAAGAATCCATTCATGTTGTTTTCGATGAAGATAGCAATGCTCATGAAATTACTAACACTTCAAATCTGCGTAACATGTTGGACAACATTCATTTAGAACTGGATAGTGAAGATGATACAGAACCACGTGTCAACGGTGCACAAAATCCAGAACCAGACATCCCTATAGTAGAACCAGCAATACAGATACAGGATGCACCAGAACCAGCAGTTGATACCCCAGGATCTATTGACACCTCACTTGAGCTCGGTTCAAATCCATCAAATCTGGAAGAAATCCGTCTAAACCCTTTCATTTGGAGAAAATCACATCCTCCATCTTTGGTTATCGGAAATCCAGCAGCTCTTTTAAGGACAAGAAGACAAATGCTTAATGAATATATGCATGCTGCTTTTATTTCTCAGGTTGAACCAAAGAAGATAGAAGAAGTTCTTCTGGATCCTAGTTGGATTGAAGCAATGCAAGAAGAGCAGAATCAATTTAGAAGAAATGAAGTATGGTTTCTTGTACATAGACCTACTCATCAAGCAGTCATTGGAACTCGGTGGGTATTCAGAAATAAGTTAAATGAAGAAGGAAATGTGGTTAGAAACAAAGCAAGACTAGTGGCTCAGGGGTTCAGGCAAGAAGAAGGAATAGACTATGATGAGACATTTGCACCAGTAGCAAGGCTTGAAGCCATCAGAATATTCTTAGCATTTTCTGCGTTCAAAAACTTTAAAGTTTATCAGATGGATGTGAAGAGTGCCTTCCTAAATGGTTTACAGCAAGAAGAAGTTTATGTCGAACAACCTCCAGGTTTTATCGATCATTTTCTACCACATCATGTTTTCAAATTACACAAAGCTCTGTATGATCTGAAACAGGCACCTAGAGCATGGTATGACACTCTATCACAATTCCTTGTTAATCAGGATTTCACCATTTTCACAGTAGATAAGACTTTATTCACGTTTGTTAAGAATAAGCACATTTTGTTAGTACAAATTTATGTTTATGACATTATCTTTGGGTCAACTAACCCCAAACTATGTGAAAAGTTTGCTAAGATGATGCAGGATAAATTTGAGATGAGTTTGATGGGAGAATTAACATTCTTCCTAGGACTGCAAGTCAAGCAATTGGAAACAGGGATCTTCATAAATCAGGCTAAGTATACGAAAGAATTATTGAAAAAGTATGGTATGGAAACATGCTCTGCTGCTTCCACTCCAATGAGTTCGTCTACTAAACTTGACAAAGATGAAAATGAAAACTCAGTAGAGGTAACTCAGTATCGTGGTCTTATTGGCTCATTATTATATTTCACAGCCAGCAGACCTGATATCACGTTTGCTGTTTGTATTTGCGCAAGATTTCAGACTAACACTAAGCAATCTCATTTTATTGCTGCTAAGCGTATTCTCAAATACTTAAAGGGTACTTAGAATGTCGGCTTATGGTATCTCAAGGACTCATCATTCAATCTTATTGGATATTCAGATGCTGACTATGCAGGATGCAAACTGGATAGGAAAAGCACTAGTGGTTTTTGTCAATTTCTTGGTGACAGGTTGATCTCCTGGTTCAGTAAAAAGCAGACTTCCATAGCCACGTCTACTGTAGAAGCAGAGTACCTTGCTGCTGGAAGTTGCTGCTCTCAAATACTGTGGATACAGCAACAACTCAAAGATTATGGAGTTCAAGCCTCTGAATCACCCATTCTCTGTGACAATACCAGTGCCATGGCAATCACGCAAAATCCAGTATTTCATTCCAGAACGAAGCACATAGATATCATACATCATTTTATCAGAGATCATGTACAAAAGAAGGATATTCGTCTGGAATACGTTCCTACTGATCAACAAGCAGCAGATATCTTTACAAAACCTCTGCCTGAGAATAAGTTTTCTTACTTTCGAAATGTACTTGCTTTAATTGATTTAACTTGGTTGTTATTTGTCAATATTTAATAGTAGAATTTTTGCAGAAGAATAAGAAGACAAAATTACATCTACTAAAATTTTATTGAAGAAATAATCTATGCCATGTTACAGCAGCCAGTTCAGAACCTACAAATTCCTGCCACTCAACTATCCAATTATTCAGTTCATGGATTCTTAAACCAGTGAAGGATTCAGCAGAAGAGATCTTCTCTAACTGATGCCACTCCTTCCACAGCATCGCATGCAGAAGAACTTGATCAGTTGCTAGCTCTGTAACATGATTGACATCAAATTGTTGTTTGTATCTTCTCGCTACTGCTCTTTGAGAACGAGTAAATGCCAAACCATTTTGATAAGAATTCTGAAGATCTTGAATCTTGAACCATGAAGACATGACTTTTACCAAGACATATTCTTCAATAGTCTTCTTCAAGTCTTCCAGATAAGGAAACACTTCATCTGTGACAATGACATGCGTACTGCTACCAGCGTTAGAATTGCTTGAACTAGACATATCGAACTGATAGTATCTAACATTCGCGTTGTAGTACTTATATACAAGTGACGTTTAATGATTGAAGAAGTTGAAGAGTCTCAAGTCAAATGAAACGTATCCTGATTCATCCGATTTACCCAGACTAAGTTTTTCATATCCCTTGTTTTATAATCTTCAATGAAAGCAGTAGATAAACGAAAATATGACAAAATGAAATTCTTACAAAACCAGATACATTACATTGCGTTTATCTACTACATTTGTTGATACCAGCAGTTTGAGGTACTTCAGTAGCACTGAGTACTTCAACAGGAATTTAACTAAAACTGCTGGAATCCCCTCTTTTTGCATGGTCATGATTTGCGAAAGGGGTAATTCCACAGTTTAAACATAATAATTTAGAACAATCTAACTAATTGTTCAGATTATACGCCAAGGAATTTCTTCCAAGTCTTCATATCTTGAAAAAGAATATCTTCAAACTTCTGTTTACGAGAGGCTGGAAGTTGTCCTTGGAATTCCTCTGCCGATTCAGACTCAGGAGAAGTCTCCGAGAAGTCACTTGAACTACTCATTTGTTTTGATTTGATAAAAGCTTGAATGACTCAGTTTGTAAAATTGCAGGTATTTATAGAAGCCAAAACGACGGCTACTGTCTGCACGAATACCAAGAATCATTTATTATTCCTTCAGATTTCGCATCTTCGCATTTATTGTATAGATTCAGGGGGAACAGTAATCTTTCATATTTTCGTGCTTTATCAGAAGCAGAAGAGAGTTTTGTCTGTTCGATAAGACAAAATATCTACTGGATTTTGTCAATAATGCTGACCATACTACAGCACATTATAACTTCCAGTAGATATTATCATAATACGACAAATTCTCTTCTGATTTTTTTAAGTAACTCATTAGACAGCCCGCTCTTTTTCATTTTTGAAAAATAATATTTCTGACACTCTGCATAACCTTTCAAATATTCAACCGTAAACATACTGACACGTGTCCTTGTGTTTACAATGACGGCTGTACATTTT
The DNA here is from genome assembly GCF_012295235.1 of Primulina huaijiensis. Classification (NCBI taxonomy): domain Eukaryota; kingdom Viridiplantae; phylum Streptophyta; class Magnoliopsida; order Lamiales; family Gesneriaceae; genus Primulina; species Primulina huaijiensis. Next base: position 15,655,229 of record NC_133310.1, on the reverse strand, counting down.
GAATATTAACCGCCTCTTATTCCTCTTCACATTTACGATTCAAGACTTTTTTGCTACTGCTTTCTCTTGTCTAACATAATCTTCTACGAAATTATCTCAGAAAAATGACTGGAGCTTACACTCTCAATGCTTATCAAGTTAATTTTTCATCGGTTCTTACTATTAAAGATGAAGGACTTGTACAAATGTTTAAGGCTGTTGAAAAATCAGGCCTTCGAAGATTCTTGGAAGCACCTGCTATCATCTATAAGACAGCACTTCTGGAATTCTTCGCCAAAGCAACTGTTCAAGATGGACAGATCATTCATTCTCAGGGAGATGCATCTATTGCCATTGATGCTCCATTACTTGGATCAACCTTCTTTCTTCCACTCTCAGGCACCTCTGACATATCAGGTATCTCAAAGGAAGAAATGTCTATTGCTCTTACTTCTTTCTCTGCTTCTGGAGAAGAACTCTCTCCCTCTTGTTTCAAGAAGCTTCTGAAGATGGAATACCAAGAGCTTGCTGACATTGTGGCAAAGGCACTTCTTGTCAAAGCTGGTACTTTTGATCTTTTGACAAAAGAAAATTGGGGATACTTTAGTCGAGGGTCATGCTCCCCAAAAGAAAATTAAAAGGAGGAGAGTAATTGTTTTTGACTGACTCAGATAAAACTGTATCTGAAGAATCAGCAGCTCCTACTCAAGCATCTCTTCCAGTAGCAACACCCAGCAAAAAGAAGTCGAGAACCACCATACGTATTAAGAAAAATGTGGCCATTGCTGATCTGGATACTGTTCCGTTGAGACAAGTATTTCCAGAAGCCACTCAAACCAAAATCAAGTCTGCTTCAGAACAAGTAGCACCTCCCTCCCAACCAGCACTTACTTCTACTATTTCACAACCAACTACTACCTCCTCTTTCATCAAACCAACGGCTATTACTGCTCCACCAGCATCAACATCAGAACCGAATGTTAGACCTACTACTGGAGTTGTGATTCGAGAGTCATAGTCGGATCATCAACTACTCGTACCTCACTGCCTATTCCTACAGGCAAAGGAAAGGAAAAGATGTCTGATGAACATCAAGTTCAACGCTCCAAAACCTCAGTGCAGACTTGTATTGAACTTCATCTTCAAGAGATTGAAAAATTTGCCAGGGAAGACATGTCGTTCTTTGATTAATGGCTAAAGATGAGAGCATTTCACCCTTTCACTCACTTACGCACTGCAGGCGTATTTGCTCAAATCGTAAAGCATGAGAAATGAGTTTTTGCTATTGCAAAAACCAAGAATGTTATTGAAGCCATGAATCGGAGAAATTATATCCTTGATCAACTGAAACAAAAGGCGATGGACTCTGTGTTGACATCTTTAAAGTCAAATTTTGATCCAATGAGTCCTACTGCTTCTCATGATCATGATATCATTCAGCTTATGACTGGTCAGCTGCAGACTTTGGCTGAGCTAATTCGAGCTCAAGAACAGGTTTTTACTAAGCCTCTGCCTTACAGGTTAGGCATGGTACCCGAACTTCTACAGACACTGACAGTTGAGGAAAGGATCACAGTTCCTTCTGGAGCCAAGGTCTCTAGTACTCCTGCATCACCGGACCTGCCTGCTCAATCATCCTCTTTGATCTCTGTTAGAGAATTAGCTTCAGTGGATGAAGTAATTCAATATATTATTCTTACGACGGCTGCTGCACTAACTCAAGCTAATGAAGTGGTACTCTCCGAAGCTCAAATTGAACCTCAGCATGTGGAAACATCAGATGACAATCCTTTACCGAATCTTGAGAACTTTTCTGCTGAATATCAAGCAGAAATAAAAGATCTACTGAATATGACATCTGATTCTATCCCTTCAGAGCAACCACCAGAGACCACTGAAGCTACTCATCAAGATGATAGTACGGCGCCTGAACCTATGGCTGAAGAAACTTCTGTTGCTCTACTTGCTGATGAGGAAACTCATGTAGCACCTCCTGTTTCTGCCGCTCTAGAACTGAGCCCTGTTGAACCTGGCACCTCTGCTGGTTCCAAGAATGTGATTCCTCCCATTGCTCCAACAGAACTAGAACATTCTACTACATTGGTCTTATCCATTTCTGACTCAGCTGCTGCTCGTACCGCTGAACTCAAGCAGCGTATGATCACCAGAACTCCTTCTCCAGAACCGGAACGGTTTGATATTGAATTTGAGATTGATACTTTGCAAAAGGATCTCCACAATCTCTCTGAAATAGTGAAGGAGCTATCTCGTGAACATGCTGGAGAAGTCAGTGGTTCTAAGTTCTTTCGAGACCGCATATCTAAGAAACTATCTATTACGGCAGAATCTGTGAGAAAAATGTATGCTGAGACCATTGTCTTTCAACAAAATGTTTCCAGAAGCCAAGGGATCATCGTACTCGATCAAACTGACATACTCAAACGGCTCACCGACCATGATGAGGTTATTCGCTCAGTCTCCACCACCTTGGAATCTATGGATGCCAAGATTGAGTCCCAGTCTCAATCTCTCAATGCTCTCAATGAACGAGTATCTAATCAAGCACCATATCTGGAAATGCTCAACAATGGCATTCTAAATCTCTCTAGTCATATGGATGGTTTGCTGTCTCGAGTACTGGCCATTGATGCCAAAAAGGGGGAAGCAGAACCAGAAGGAAGAACAACTGGAGATATAGCAGAATCTTCTGCCAGAAGATATCAAGATGCTAAAGAAACCATTTACATGGACATTGGCACCGATAATTAAAACTTTCGTTAATTATCTTAATATAACTATGTTTTATTTTGTCATTATTTTTCTGCTAATATTCAGGTTTTGGCATCACCACAAAGGGGGAAATTGTTAGACATAATTTAATTGTGGCGATGGGCAATGAGACTTAAAATCAGCAGATCTTTAGGCAATATAAAAGCAGTAGTCTTCAGCTAACGGAAAGTTCTAAGATAACCAGAAGCAGAACTTAGAACTCTAGGAAAACCGAAGCAGAATTCAGTCCAAACCATAGTAACTTTTCGTCTTTCGCATTAACAGAACTAGCCTTGAATGTTACCGTTACTTTATCAAGTACTAGCATTAATTGCACCATTAATTCTGTATGAAGCCATTTATTACGTCTTACCAATTTTGGTATAAAACAGGACTGATTGTTTTGAAGCTTTTCTGCAGGACCTATTTCAGGTATTAAAGCTGAATATATCAGAAGTCAAATAAGTCGTTTTGTTTATAGACGTTGGGATCAAAACTTCTATAAATATACAAGAACAAAGTTGATAAAGTGATACTGATTGCAATACTCACAACGTTGATTTGAGCACAAAAACTCTCTTATCTCACAAAAAGCTTGACATACAGAAAATTTGCACACGCTTCATAGCATATATCCGATCGGTTGAAGATCATCTTGTGCTGCTATTTCTCACACTCTTCATAAACAGTTCATACTATTCATATCTTGTTGAGAAGAGTTTGTAATCTGGAAAAGAGTCTTTTCCAGAACCTTGATTACATATTATCGTGTTGATATACTAAGAGTCTCAGTAGGCAGAGGGTAAGTCCTGCTGAAGTGGGTGTGTACGAGTGTGTACTGTAAAATCCAAAGTCTTTTAGTGATACCTTCTGGAAACAGAAGAAGGGGAGACGTAAAAGATTTTATCTTCGAACTTCCATAAACAACTATTGTCTACTGCCTACTGTTTTTATCATTTCAATTACCGACCCATCAGATCGTTTCCGCACTATTCTGTGATTTGTTGGTTGCACACTTGAACAAGATTAGCTACAATCTTTAACAGGATTTTAGCAACTTCAAAAGAAGAAAAAAAAAAAGAAAAGAGTTTATTCACCCCCCTCTAAACTCTACATCGATCCTCAACACTATCTATTGTTTAGATCTTGAGTTCTTATTTTTTTTAAAAAATGATATTTCCTGAAGAAAAAAAAACAAAAAGAAAGATGTTGAAGATCTATGTAATTTTTAAGTTATATGCTACGACCCATTTATCTCTCATAAAAGAAAAAAAAAGAAAGAGAGAAATTTATTGTACAAATTAAATAAATATATGGTCAAGAAACATAAACTTAGTCTGATTCCATGATGTTATGAAAAAAAAGGATAGGGAAAAAATATATAATAAGAACAACTATTGAATCAATGGATTTCCTATCTTTTGATTAGTTTGGCTCGTTTGTCTGTCTGCATTCTGTAAACCATTTTTCTGAGTATTTATCTGTATTCCAGCTCCATGAGAGAAATCGTTCCCATAAATTGAAAAATTTATTAACCCGTGAGAATATTGAGTTGAGACTCTTACTAGGAATTTCTGAAGGCCATGTACATTTAACTATCTGAAAATAAGCTTTGAATTGATCAGCTCAGATTATTTCATAAATTATAATTATTATGATCTTGATATAACTTTGACAATTTTCAAATTTAATTTAAACACTTGGATAATTCCGATTTCATTTCTATTTAAATTAATCAATATGTTTTTTTTATTGCTATTAACGCTTAAATTGCTAGGGACTAGCAATAAGCTGGTTGGGGGTGAGATAAATATAAAAATTATACATTAAATAAATGTTTTATAATATAAATTTATAGTTTTTGTTTTATTAAATGTTTAAATATTATATGTTTTTTAATAAATTGTATAAAAAATAAGTTGTTGTGTAATTATAAGTTTTTACTATTTTTAACAGGTTCGATAAAATAAGAATAAACTTGGCGTTGCAAATGGGATTAAGATGATTATTGGACCTGTAGAAAGTTGATGATAATATCTACAATATTGATGACAAGCATGAGATAAAAATCTTCTCACAATTGGGATCAAATTAAACAAANCTATATATATTTGTAAACACTAAATCAAGGTTCCCACTTTAAATGGTTGGTAAAACCAAACAAACATTTAAATGGTACCAAGAATTTAGTGTAACATATAGCAACAATAAATCAAAACTCCCACTTATAAGTAGGGTATAAAAATGCTTAAAGAAATAAATATAACATAAACAATAAATAATGATTAAATAATATAAAACATAGATTATTACCTTTTAATAACCTTATTATCATACCAAGAGCTTCACCTTTTCATCTCAACCTTGGTAAGTTAGCTACTCATTATTCAAAGTATAAAACGTTGAATATGAAATTAACATGCTAATTATTTTTAAATGATGAAATAAAGGAAAAATAAAGAGAGAAATATTGTGAACTCAAATATTTATTCATAGAATGAGGGATATCTCAATTCATTACAATGCACCCCTATTTATATCCAAATTTGGGGAGACAACCACAAATAAAATATTATTTTTTACACATAAGTCTTCATTGGTGTTCCAAGAAATTATATTTTAATACACAT
>NC_133310.1:15639477-15649819 GCF_012295235.1 Primulina huaijiensis | reverse complement strand
AATTTCTTGGTACCATTTAAATGTTAGTTTGGTTTTACCAACCATTTAAAGTGGGAACCTTGATTTAGTGTTTACAAATATATATAGCACAATAAATACTTGACAACATTTATAAGTTTTGATATATATTTTATACTTATAAGAAAATAGTATATAACATAATATAAATATGATTATTTAATATATTGGAACAATTTTATTAAGTAGAATTCAATAATGTTCATTAATGTTAACTTTATTAAAATATCAAGAGTGGATCCTCTAATCTCAACTACTTAAATTAAAATTTGAATAATTAAAAATTACCAATTAAAGATTCAAACAATTAAAAGAAAAACAAAAACAAAAACAAAAAGACATTGTAGTGGACTTGTAATTACCGTAGCTTCCCTGTGGATACGATATCGGACTCACCGAATTATACTACTTGCGGACAACCTGCTATTGGGAGTACAACAATCAAAGTCACAACAGCAGTTAATCAGTTAAATACACAAGATATGTTTATGGATGTTCGGAGACTTCAACTGCTCCTACGTCACCCTTTCTACCACCACGGGTAGGATCCACTTGAAGACTTTGATTGATATAACTCTTTGTACAAACCCACTCAGCTAGGACTTACACTACTGCCTAAACTGAACTCCTAGCTACGACTGAAGGCAATACCTTCCAGCCAACACTTCTCTAACGTCTATGTGTCAAAGACTACATACACAAGTTTAACGTCTTTGTGCAAGACGGTATTTGAGTGGTTGAGAGTTTTTGTGTGTGCGAACTGAACAAGGATGTTCTCACACACTGAGGGATAAAAGCTTCTATACTAAGCTGATAACACGTTGAAGTGTCCCTCTGGGCTGATTGCTTCTGAAAGCTGATTTGCAATGTGCGTGCCCTTTCTTTTCTCTCTTATTTGCGTTTAAGCTTTTTCTCTATCTTGTTGTTGTTGAGTCTTCACTGATCTTCTTTTTATATAGGCGAGAAAACTGATCGTACAGTGAGACTCAATAATTGTATTCGTTGCATCTTGAATTCGTTTCTTGGACTTTGTGTCTCGACTTTTCGACTGCCTTTCTGAAACGTTTTGTCTTTAATGCTCTGATGCAACGTCCATTATTGGCCTTTGACTGGACAATGGCTTTGTACCTTCACGTACAGCTGGAATCCATTGAAAGAGTTTGTCTTCATCTACAACTGAAAGATTCTGACTGATGCTTCGGACTGGTCAACTGAACTGATCTGCAATTGGGCTGGTGAAATCAGTTGACTCGTCAGTTGCACTGATTTCACTCTCGTTCAGTTGAATTGATCAGCTGGGTTTCTTCATCAGTTGAACACTCTTTCGGCTGGCCAGCCTTCTGAGGTTCTCCTGCTGAACCACCTATCAACTGGACAATCAGCTGAACTGCTCAATTGACGTAACAGTTAGACTGATTCAGTTTGTGCGATCAGTTAGGTCTTCAGTTTGCGATGTAAACAGCCCGTGACTGATCCTAGCTTCTGCACACTATGGTAAATTATTAGTAACACAAATTAACAAGTTTTGTTAACATCAAAATCAAGATTGCGAACTTAAAAAGTTCCAACAAACTTATCGTATTTAAAAACAAGCAACTCATGTGTTATAAATCTTTTTGTAAAAAATTAAGGCCATGATAATTTAATTTTTAAAATAATAAGAAATAAGTTCAAAATAAACTCAATGTTTTTATTCATATTTTAAATTATCTATAAACATAACAAGAATTTAAATAATCTCAAAAGGAAAATGTTTAGTTTACGTTTATGATTACACTCAGATTACATTTTGTATTTAAATTACAAAAACACCTTTAAATCCAGTTAAATCTATTTTATTTTTTTATTCTCTATTATCCAATTTTAATAGTTTCGCATTGAGACTCTATTTGCACAAGTGAAATTTTTATTTCTGGAACAATAATTGATGATCTTATTTTAATGTTTTGATTTTCAAATTTTAATTTAATAACAAAAATTACGACATAAGATTGCATGCATACAACAAACTAAATATAGAGTTCTTATGAAGTGAACATAGCAACAAAATATGGTAAAATGGATGATATCCCACGTTCATTTCAAATTCAAAGACTTTAACATACCTTTAAAAATCTAAATTTACCTTTAAAAATCTAAATTTCATTAATGTTCCATTAACTTGGTCCATAATTGCAGTCTCCTTGATATTTTATCACTTCAGAGTTTAGATGGGGTGAATATTTTTTTAAAAATATTTTGCAAACTTAAGTTGTCCTTAACAATTTTTAAGTTGTTAAGGCAATCTTGAACGGCTAGCTTTGCTGAACCGCTGAAATTAAACAAGAGCGAAAGTGTTTCGGCTTGACTAGTGATCATATATATTTAATACAAGCAAACAGTTAACAAGAAACGACAAGATATACAAATAGATAGAGTAAAATGAGTAAGGTGAAGAAGAAATATATTTATGGATGTTCGGAGATGAATACTCCTACGTCACACCTTCTTACTCTTAGGAAAGAATTCACTAAAAGATTTTGATTACATAATACTTTGTAACAACTCACTTCAACTAAGACTTATCACTACTTAAGTTGAAATTTTTAGTGTACACTCAACAAATTTGAATGTTTAAGAACTCTCGGTTCACTAGAGAACAACAATATAATCCAACGGTCAACTTGAACGACTTGAGTTGATAGGGTAACACAAGAAGATCCTTGAAAACATGAGATATTCTGATATGCGTGTGCTTAGTTGAGCAGCTTTAAATATGCTCGCTTAAGTGTGACCAAAAATCTTGAAATATTGCAGACTTGAAAAATAGAAAATTGTTATCTGTATAAGTTCTCTTGAGTTTGCATATTTATAGTTGAAAAGCTTCAATGGTTGGATTTTTATTTTCAACAATCATCTGTATTATCTCTTGACAGAATGACCTTGTCACTTTTAACATTGTAAACTGCATTAAATGCCATTTAATGCCCCTTATCTTTTTACGACTTTAGCCTTTATAACTTCAGAAAAGTTGATTGACTTTGGACATTTTAGAAAACAATATGTCAATCGGGAGTTGGTAAATTATTTAAACTGAAACAGCTTGAGTTCAATGTATCCGCCTCGATTTGTTCATATCTAATAGGTTGCAGTATGGTTTAAGTTTAACGGTTATACTCGTACACTTCATTTCTGTTTTGGTTCGGTCAAAAGATATATGATCTCTACAGCTTGAATTGATAATATTCTATGAGCAATCTGACTTGATCCAGTGTTCGGAAAAACCTAAAAATTCAAAAGATAAGCGGTTGACCCTATAATAGCTTGATGATGTTATTTGTCAATCACCAAAACTTAGGGTAGAAAAAATATTTTAACGATTTCCCATGTTTTGGTGATGACAAACCAAGCTGCAGGTTTATACAATAATTAAAGGAAAAAATAGTTAAGTAATAGAGATGATTCAAGCAAATGAATTTCATTAAGTAGATGAAATATCATTGGTACAAGTGCATGAAAATAACATCTATTACATCTAAAAATAAAATAACCTATCTAGGAAAGCTTGAGCTTGAAATGTCACCGCTGCTTTTGTCTCATCTTCTCCTTCTAGCATTCTTCTCGAATCTTCTTTTATCCTCAGCTCTTCTAATCCGTTCTTCAGTTTTCTTCTGATCATTTCCCTTTTTGGATCACCATGCTACATAAACTCAAGAATTATTGCAGCTTGATACAAAGAGTTGCTTGAATATGATCGAGTCGGGCGTCCATATGATGTTTTGCTTGAGTGATCTGCCCCAAGAGTTCAACATTCATGCCGACAACTTGTTTTTCATTGAGGCTTGATCTGTGAGCATCAGCTTGAAGTTTTTCTCTATAGAACTGAGCTCACGAATAACTTGCTTCTTGAAGTTGTTGAAAGAAACTGTACGTGCAAAGTTCTTTATTTCGATTTTTATTCATATCCTCAATAGGCTTTCCAACTTGATGGATAGGTTCTTGATGTTCACATACCATACTGGATCTCACAAAATGAATATATTTCCATTTACATGCATTTAGTTTTGGTTGAGTACTGGTTTTAGGAATGCTTTTCTTGTTGCTGACATCGAGACCAGTTTTGTCTCCAAAATGTTTCTGCAACTTTTGCATTTCAGCTAAAGTAACTGAAAACTTATTCCAGGATGAAACTAGTTCAGTTAGCTTCAAATTTTCAGTTTTAATATTCTGGTTCTCATCATGTAACTTGTCATTCTCCATATTTAGTTTAACAATATCTGCCTTTAGACTCAACATTTCACTAGACAATTCCCAGTCAGTTTCAGTCGTGTTGTCTGGCAGTTCATTTTGCTAGGCTTTAATTTCATCGAATTACAAAGAAAGTTTTTGGCACACATTTACCATGTCATAGAGTTCATTGACAAGGTCGTCTTGTGAAAAATAAGTTGAGTTTAAGTCAAATACATGTTTACTGGTAGATTCCAGCTCAGCATCATTTGCCATTAAACATTTTACTTCTTCATCATCACTAGAACTGCTTGAGTCTTTTGATTCAGATGATTTAGAATCTAAATCTGCCCATTTTGATTTGCTCTCTTCAGTTACATTGCCTTTTGATAATGTCTTTTAGAAAATTTGTTTTCATCTTTGGATCTTCTTTTGTCGAAACATCTCTTGCCCTTGTCAGATGATCTTCTGTCATCCTTCTTCGGTTTAGGGCATTGTGCAATGAAGTGGCCAGTTTTGCCACAATTGAAACATGCATTGAAGTCATGAGTTGACCCTTTCTTTTGATAAGATCTTTGATTGAAATTTTGAAAGTTTTCTTCATTCTTCCTTAGAAATTTCCCGAACTTCTTTATGAATAGTGACATAGCATTACCAAACTATTCAGTCGATTTTTCTTTTGAAACTGATGGTTTCAGTTTTACGGCAGTTAGAGCTTTAGTCAACTGAGAGGTAGACTGATCATCTTCCCCTTCTCTGCAGTTCAAATTCATAGGTTTTTAAATCTACAAATAGATCGTGTAGCTCCATATTGTTCAAATCTTTGTTCACACATAGCTACTGTCTTGACATCCCATTCTTTTGGCAATCCTCTCATTACTTTGAGAATTAATTCTCGGTTGTTGTAAACTTTTTCAAGTGCACTGAGTTCTATTATAATCCCCTTGACTCTTTCATCAAAATCAGACATATATTCTCCAGGCTTCATCTTAATGTTATCAAATTTCTGTATGGCTATGGAGAGTTTTTTTTCTTTGGTTTGCTCATTTCTTTCACAGAGCTGAATCAGCTTTTCCCAAATTTTCTTAGCAGTTTTACATGTTTTGATCTTGATGAATGTGTTTTTGACAAGAGTTTTATAATTTATATCTTTTGCCACATTGTCAAGATTCGCCTTCTTCTTATCCTCATTGGTTCATTCGTTCCTTGTCCATTCGCTCATTGGTTTTTCAAGCATTTGAGGAGCACCGTCAGAGACGGGTATAGTTGTATTAGCTTTTAGCATCCTCATCGGTCCTTCTATAATGATGAACCACGTGTCATTTCTTTGAGCAACTAAATGAGCATGCATTCTTATTCTCTAGTCATCAAAGTCTTCCTCAGAGAGCATGTGAATTTTACTGAATGAAGTCATTGTAATCGAAAATGTTCAGAATCGAGAATAACTCTTGGTCTGATACCAATTGTTGGATCAGTTAAGTGTTAGAAAGGGGGGTTCAATAAACATTTGAACATAATATGTAAGTTTCTTCGATCAGTTTAGATGAGTTGACAACTAAACTGAATATTCTTAAGAGTCTATGTCAGTTTGCAAACATATAAGTGCGGAAAGAAGCTAGAATGAAAGATTCGAACAAATCACAGAATGAATAAGAAGGGATAAGCTGAAATGTAAAAACGACATATATGTTTCTTGATGTTCGGAGAACTAAAGCCCCTACATAACCCATTATTCCTTATGAAGGTTCGCAATAGAAGATGTTAGATAATACAAGTAGTTTACAAGATCCCGATTCAGTTTGGTATTAAACAATGTCAAACTGAAACTCCTAGTATTTCAACTAATTGATAAAACAGTCTGCAAACTACTATACAAGTGTAATACACAATGATACTAACTTATCAAGAATTGATCATTAAATGATCATATAAATATTTTTTTAAAAGTGTACTGAATTGATTCAGTTTCGCTCAGGTATATAAAGGAATTTGAAGACTTAATCTTACCGGTGAAAACAATGATCGTTGTTGTCTTGAATTCAACTCTTCCTCTATTTATATTCTCAAAAATAGATCTTCTATAACGTCCACTCATTTTAAAGTACGGAAATATTATTATTATTTTTTATAAAAGCTCACATTTTCGAAATAACAATTAAAATAATCGTAATTATCTAACAATAAAAACAACTCAATTTAAATTAATCAAACTTATCCAAAAATCATACGTAAACATAAACGAGTAAAAATCATAAAAATGATCAACGTATGAAAATATTCATCTCCTCTCAATCTCATAATCAAAATGCGGAAAACGTGCGGTCCTCGGGTCATGTCACCGCACCACGTCTACCTACTCAGAGTTCGGCACCTCCAGTCTCCTCATCATTAAGCTCATCTGCACCACACACGCCTAGTACGTCTAAAGACTCAACACACCTGTACTAGGAATAACAAATACATATACATTTCACACAGCAGTGAAAAATATCATACTCAACATATCTTTCATGAATTTAAAAGCATATCATAAACGTGTCAAAGCATGTCATCATATACGTATACATTTTCATTTAATTGAATTCAGTTCATTAGTTGTGACTTTATTGTCAGCTCTATCGATGGATCCATCTACGTATAACCACGGTACCGGGCGGCGGGGACATCAGCGACAACATTACCCGTCCACTAAGCCGTGGCCTCAGCTCATCATATCTCATGTCATCGTATACATATACATTGTCAGTCACAACCAATTCTCATCCTTAAAAAAATATCATTATATTCACCACTTAATAAAACATGCATATACGTAACTTTTTCTTAAAACCAAGCATGCACTGTATGTATCATAATTTCATGAAAATCATAAACATAATGCATAAACATTAAAAACATGCTAAAATGTGCTCAGGGCACTGCCAGTACCAAAATCTCACCCTGGGTGCAAAATGACCATTTTTGCCCCTGGAAACCCAAAAATTACCGTTTTACCCATGGACATCTAAAATTGACCCGAAGTTTACCAAACTCCTTAAAATGTCCCAAAACATACTTAAAAACATTCTTAGACGTAAACCCGAGCCCATTTTACAACTTAATCGATTCGTTGGGATCTCGGTTTTAACCCGAATTGACTCGAAACTTAACCGAAATTTTCCCAACTTTTGACCACACTTATTATACATTTAGGAGGCCCTAAAACCTCAAAAAACAGACCCCTAAACTTTCAAAAATGACCCTGGACCGTGGCTGAAAAATCCAGCAACCCTCAATTGGAAAAATCCAAGGCACTAAAATTAATTCTATCGGTCCCATGTTCCGAGCTAACTGGTCAAGCACTCAACCCCCCATGCTGGACTCAGGACCTAACCCACCAAGCCCTCCTGGACCAACCCTAGCTACCTTACTGCCCAAGAAGCCCGCGCCACGCAAACACCTGACGGCCCCCTTCCAAGAACAGCTACCCGAGCCCCCTCCTTAAGCCCTTCGATCTGCCTATGGATCGAGACCAGATGTGCTCAGCCCCTTCCCAGCCCTTCCACTGACCCAAGAGTGTCGACTTCAAGGTTGGTGTCGAGCCATGCACATCTATCAAACCGAAACCTCCCGATCTTGTCCTCAAAAACCCTCACCTACGCTAGGCCGAACAAGTTTCCTTCGAGCTTGTCAAACTCGACTCTCCAGCACCTAAGCATCATTATAAACCACCTGCACAGCCCTCTAGCATCACAATCCCCTTGCACATAAATATGAAAAACGTGAGAGTTGAAGCAACAATTGCATTAATCACATGAAAACCAAAAATCTCACACACTCAAGGTTGGATCGAAAGTTTGAATGCAAGAACACCTTCATCAGCATATAAGACGTGTATGATGCAAAAAATGATTCAAAGCATGCCTTTGATGTTATAGACGCGGGGAGATCGAAGAACGAGCGTCGGAAGAATTCTTTTGCAAGAAAGTAAAGTGGTCGAGACTTTGCTTGGGGTTGCTGCTGGAAAAGCCGAGGGAATGATGTCTGAATGGGGGGTGTCGGCTGGTGGGGAGATTATTTTAGGTTAGATGGGTGTTTAAGCAATAATTAAATAGATAACAATTAGCTAATGGGCCCTAAATTGCTAATCAAAAGTTTAAAAAGATATTTATGCCAAATAAGCTTAAAAGTGAAAGAGGATCGGTTACGGTGTCCGAATGCGCAACGGAAGTTTAAAAATCAAAATTTTGAAGGAAAATTTTCGGCCACCACATTTTTCAAGTGTAGCAAATACAAAAACACAACTATGACATTCATAGGGTGTTGAGAAATCGTTACCTATCAATCACAATGGATTTATGATGGCTCCAACCAAGTTGTAAACAACTTGGCTCTTGAAAGGATGAACTTCTACAAGCTTCCAATGAGCACTCCTTGCTCAAAATTAAGCCCAACATCAACAAGCTAGTTCTCCTCTAATTTTTCACTAGAAAAATTAAAGGATTTTTCAAAGAGAAGTATTTTCTTTCCTCAACAATTGAAGAAGAAAATTGAGAGAAAAATGAAGGAGAGAAGTCTCTAAAATTTCGGCCACCATGGTGTAAGTGTAGTGGAGGATGACTTTTCTTGGTCCTTGAAAAAGTTAAAGTGAGCTTGAGAGACACATGCCTTGTTAATTGAAAAAAATTGTCTCCCAACTCTTCACCTCCCCAAGCATATTATATTATTTGGGCATGTAACATTTACAAAGCCCATGGACTTTTATTTTAAATATCTCAAACACATTTGAGACTATTTAAACTTTACTTGATTTTACTCAAGCCCACTAGTTAAATAATTATTTTCTATTGGGCTCTACAAGATTTAATAATATTTAATTAATTCAACACTTGAATTAATTTAATTAAGTCCATAATAATGTTTATGAAAATCACAATTTTCAAATACATTATTTATTTGGCCAACTTTTAATTTAGGAACACATTCATAAATTAAAAGTTACATTCCCCTCATAGAAGTCGTACTTCTATTTTTTTTTTTACGCTTATAAACTCATTTATAAGCCGTTCAATACATTGAACTATTTTATTTCTCAACGGGATCTAGAAAGCAAGTACTTGTGTGGCCCTCAATGGTTCATTGATACAACTATCCGTGGGTTCACATCTTCATGTGATTCGGACTAAACATGTCCTTATTTAAGCATACCCCAATTGCTCCATTCTTACTTATCAATTCCTTGATAACAAGAACGTCAGAACTCAAGTCTGATAATACCAAACCAATCATGTTAAACGCCTAGCAGCAACGCTTACATGATTCCCTAGGTATCAAATGATAGTGCCTGCAAGAACCATTCAATTATGGTTAGCGTACAGTACGGTCCCTTCATCTCATATATCCCGAACGATTCGACAACCATTGGTATATCGAAAGTTGTCAATGAATCGATACTATGTGTCATGCTGTAGTTGCATCGATGGTGTAATCTATGAAACCCTTTTCATAATTATCACCATACTCTGATCAGAGATTTCATACTACATACACATAGGATATCCATACCCGAAGGTAAGCGGTGAATCCCCGAATACAATGCATCGAGTCCTATATGTTTCGCCAAAACACCCAACCTTGCCACCTGATGACCCTTTGAGAGTCGGTAAACAAGTCAAAGTGCAATGCTAGCACATAGAGTCTCAATGTTGTTCCGGGTCGTAAGGACTAATGGTGTACAACCATAAACTAGGACGTTTCCACTCGATAAGTGAGAACCACTTGGAAAGCCCTTTATGGAGGGTTGTTCAGTGCACTCTACCAGGAGCACCTATCTGCATGCTCGGACATCACAATGTCCCCTACCAATGAAACATGGTACTCACATCGCAGATACTAGTCTCGAACTCGAGCGGCCTATATCCTTCTTAGCGGCGGCTAAATCGACGAGGACCTGTTTAGACCATACAGTATTCCAAAGATGAATTTCATGATACTCATCATATGAGCATCTCATATTCTTTCTACTATTTATATATTCAAGGCCTTTATCTATGCAACTAGCATCGATATACAGATAAAGATGTGCCAAAATAATAATTTCAAATATTATTAAAATAAAGATTGCTTATACATAAAGTTT
>NC_133310.1:15590899-15638592 GCF_012295235.1 Primulina huaijiensis | reverse complement strand
CGCAACTAACTTATTAAATCATATATTTCATTTAGGCAATAGCGTGGCTCTGCCGGTTGTTCTAAATGAAATATAATGATTTAATTTAACATTTATTTTATGCAGTTATATATTTATATAGTTATATATATAATCATAGGTACCATATATAAAATATCGGTGAATTCGGTATTTTCTATAGTGGGAACTATATTATATTAGGTGTGTGTTTAAATATTTTTATTTTCTTGGAACCATTATTTATGGTGGTTTCCTTTGTTTTACTTTTAGTTAAACAATATTGCATAAACCAAGAATAAATCCTCGAGCCTTGACAAAATTTATAATTTGTAAACTTCGTTCTTGCATTTGGTAATCTATAAATTAATAAATTTAAACCTAAAATAACCTCTCTGTGGATCGATCTCGTACTTACGAAATATATTACTTGCAGACAACCTACACTTGGGTGAATTATAATTTAAGTAGTAGCACCAACACTTGGCTCGACGGGCACCTACTCTAACAAAAAGTAGGTCCATTAAATCCAAACGCACTTTCGAAAAATATTTTGTGTTGGAAAGTTTTTGAAAATAATATCCGAACCCTCAAAAAGTCTCCCGATTCCATTTCTTGAAAAATACCTTTAAAACACCTAATAATAATTAATAAAAAAATTAATCATGTAATTAAAATAATTTTCCTGATAATTCCCTGGTCTCCGTTCCTCGTTCGAGCGCGAAATGCATCTAGAAACCCTAATACATGAACTTTTAAAATTTCATGAAATAAATTCTATCATGAAATAATTATGCATAAAATGTATAAAAATAATTAAACCCATAATTAAATAAAAATCCTAGATTGCATGCATTCAGGTTACGTGAATTAAATTACTGGTCCTTACAACCCCCCCCCCCCCCCCCACATAAACAAAATTTCGTCCTCGAAATTTAGAACGTAGCGAATAACTTCGGATAGCGACTCCTTATCTCGGTCTCGGTCTCCCAAGTAGGCTCCTCCTCGGAACGATTTAGTCACTTGACCTTGACCATCAAGATCACCTTTTTCCGGAGTCTCTTCTTCTGTCTGTCCAGTATCTTAGTGGGTTTCTCCTCGAATGATAGGTGCGGTGTCAGCTGAAGTGACTCATAGTTAAGCACATGCGAAGGGTTCGAAATGTACTTTCGCAGCATGGAGATGTGGAACACGTTATGAACTCCCGCCAGGTTCGACGGTAAAGCAACTCTGTATGCAAGTATCCCAACTCTCTCTAGAATATCAAAGGGTCCGATGAATCTAGGGCTAAGCTTGCCCTTCTTCCCGAACTTCATCACACCCTTCATCAGTGCGACCTTCACGAAAACATAATCCCCTACTGCGAACTCAAGATCTCGCCGTCTATGATCTGCATAACTCTTCTGCCGGCTCTGCGCAGTCCTGATCCTGTCCCGAATCCTAGCCACTAGATCTGCTGTCTGTCTGACAATATTCGGACCCAACTCTGCTCGCTCTCCCACCTCATCCCAATAAACTGACGACCTCCACTTCCTCCCGTACAGTGCCTCGTATGGAGCTATACCTATCGATGCCTGATAACTGTTGTTGTATGTGAACTCCACAAGACGTAACTTCGGCTCCCAACTGCCCTGAAAGTCGATCATGCATGCTCGAAGTAGGTCCTCTAGAATCTGGATCACACTGTCCGTCTTTCTAAGGATGGAAGGCAGTGCTGAACAATAACTTAGTACCTAGAATCTGGTGAAGACTCTTCCAGAATGCAGACATGAACCTCGGATCCCTATCTGACACGATGGACACTGGAATCCCATTCAGTCTGACTATCTTTCAGATGTACAGCTCTACGTACTGAGTCATGGTGAATGTCTTCTTGATCGGTAGGAAATCCGCTGACTTAGTAAGTCGAACAACAATCACCCAAATGGCATTGAATCCTCCAGTAGTCCTCGGACGCCCTGTCACAAAATCCATAGTAATATTCTCCCATTTCCACTCGGGAATAGGGAGTCGTCTCAGCTTCCTTGCAGCAGAATATCTCGCTTCATGCCCGGCCACCAATACAGAGTCTGAAGATCATTATACATCTTTGTACTCCCTGGATGGATGGAGTACGGGGTGCTGTGGGCCTCGCTCAAAATATTCGCTCGAAAGGAATCACTGTCAGGAACCCATAGACGATCCCTATATCTGACTATGCCGTCCACAACTGTATACAGTCTCTGGCCCTTAGCCTCGTCTCTCTGTCTCCACTTCCGTAACTACTCGTCAGAAGTCTGTCATGTCCGGATTCTTTCTCTCGGCCCCTGGCATAAACTGAAAGCTCAAATCTTTGAATCTCAGCCTGAAGCGGTCTCTGCACTGACAGATGAGTAATCACTGCGTGCTTCTTGCTCAGAGCGTCTGCAACACATTAGCCTTACCCGGATGGTAGCTAATGTCACAATCATAGTCCTTCACCAGCTCAAGCCACCTTCTCTGCCTCATATTCAGTTCTTTCTGTGTGAAGAAGTACTTCAGGCTCTTATGATCTGTAAAAATCCTGGACTTTCCCCATACAGATAGTATCTCCAGATCTTTAGGGCGACTACCACTGCTGCTAGCTCGAGGTCATGAGTCGGGTAATTCTTCTCATAGACCTTCAGCTGTCTGGACGCGTAGGCTATCACTGTCCTGCTGCATCAGAACCGCGCCCAACCCTAGCTTTGATGCATCTGTATAAACCACAAGCTCTCATTGCCTTGATGGCATAGCTAGAACTGGTGTAGTGGTCAAAGCCTGCTTCAGTCTGTCAAAGCTCTCCTGGCACTCAGATCCCCAAATAAACTTGGCGTTCTTCTTCGTCAAGGCGGTCATAGGCACCGCAATAGAAGAGAAGCCCTAGATGAACTTCCTGTAATAGCCTGTCAATCTCAAGAAACAACGGATCTCTGTCACACTCTTATGAACTGACCAATCTCTGACTGCCTCTACCTTGCTGGGGTCGACCTCTATGCCATCCTGAGATACAATGTGGCCCAAGAACGCCACCCTGTCAAGCCAGAACTCATATTTACTTAACTTGGCATATAGTCATCTGTCTTGTAGAGTCTGTAACACTGTCCTCAGATGCTGACTGTGCTCCTCCCTGCTCTTCAAACAGATCAGAATATCGTCAATAAAGACTATGACGAACTGATCCAAAAGTGGCTGAAACACATGATTCATGAGATCAATGAAGATCGCTAGCGCGTTCGTCAGTCCAGATGGCATCACCAAGAACTCATAGTGCCCGTAACGCGTCCGGAAGGCTGTCTTATGCACATCTGAGTCCCTCAGTTTCAGCTGGTGGTAACCGGATCGAAGATCTATCTTTGAGAACACTAATGCTCCATGCAATTGATCAAAAAAATCCTCGATCCTCGGCAATGGGTACTTATTCTTAACTGTGACTCTGTTCAGCTCTCTGTAGTCAATGCACAGTCGCATGTTGCCATCCTTCTTCTTAACAAATAGCACTGGTGCACCCTGAAGGGAAAAGATAGGACGGATAAAACCATAGTCCTGCAGATCCTGAATCAGATCTTTAAGCTCATTCATCTCTGTAGGTGCTAACTGGTAGGGTGCTTTGGATATCGGCACTGTCCCTGGCATGAGCTCAATCGAAAAGTCCACCTCCTGTCTGGTGTGATGCCTGCAACATCGTCAGGGAAAAGTCCACCTCCTGTCTGGCAGTCCATGCCCAAGATAATGTCAAAATCCGGTAGTGATAGCACTATCAAATTTGCGTGCACTTTGTACTTCTGTAATCAAAACTTCAATCTCTTCACTATCTGGGAAGTGAACATTTGATCCCCAGATGGGATCGATACTCTGAATCCTGAATCCATCGCTAATGGTATGATTCCTAGTCGCTCGACGAAGGATTCGGATATAAACGAATGCGTAGCCCTGAATCTAGCAATGCATGCGTGGCTACACGTGTAATATATATCCTCCCTGCGACAAAACATACCATCAAATCTAATAGAGTCGAACTTAAGGATTTCTTATCGGAAATTAACCCAAAATCCTAGAAAAAATCACTGAATTAACCCAAACATCATTCCCCCAAAAATTCAAAAATTACAACTTAGTCCCTTAAAGTTTCGAAAAAAATTGCACCTTGGTCCTTGAATTAACGGTTATTACAATTGGGTCCTTAAAATTCTCAAATTAGGTAATTAAATCCTTAATCCCAAATAGATAGAGCATGCATCCTAATTCCTTCTGTGTTGTCAATCCCAATAAATAAATCCTCAAGCAAGCATTAAATCCAAGCAATCATGCGAAAATTAAAATCTTAAACAAAATGGTTACCAGTAATCAGTGTCGAGTCTGGCGCTGCCTCAGCCTCAGCCTCCTCGGCATGCATCACATAAGCCCGGCCAGTAGTGGGTCCCTTGTTCCTAGGGCAATCCGCTGTTTTATGGCCCTCCTATCCGCACACAATGAATTTGAAGGTTCCCCACCTGCACTCGCCGAAATGGAACCTGCTGCACTGAGGGTTGGCGCCTGACGAGGTCTCTGCTGCTGCTGCTGCTGTGGCCTCCTGAACTGCCCTTGGGGCTTCTGCTGCCCTTGCTCCTTCTGCGGCCCAGTAAAATGTCTTTTCTGAGGCTGGGAGCTAGTCTGAGGTTGATGCCGCTTCCTTTGCATCTCGAAGTCTATGTCTCTCAGTGCCTGCTCTGCCTGAAAAGCGCAGGCAGTGGCCTCATCATAACCTGCCGACCTCATCAGCATGACGTCCCGACGAAGAGGGTCTCAATCCATCCATGAAGTGTCGCAGCTTCTGATCGGCATCCCTGGCAATCATGGGCACAAAGTGGCAGCCCCTTTCAAACTTGCAGATAAACTCCGCCACAGATAAGTCCCCATGTCGGAGACTCGTGAATTTCCTCATCAGGCGGCCCCTGACGTCAGCTGGGAAATAATTCCCGAGGAACATTTCTCTGAATCTGGCCTACGTGAGAGTAACCACATCTAGTGCATGTGCAGCTCCCTCCCACCACAGGGACGCATCATCCCTCAGCATATAAATGGCGCACCTGGCTCGGTCGCCATCCCTCATCTGCAGGTACTCAAAATGGAACTCCAGTGACCTAATCCATCCCTCCGCCATGAATGGATCGGTGGTACCCCCGAACTCTCTCGGGTTAAGCCGACGAAACTGCTCATACACATCAGTCTTATGTCTGGGTGCCTGCTGGCCTAGCTGAGCCTGCTCCATCAGTCTAGCTATACCCTCAATTACTCGGGTAGCTGGGTCTCCTGGCGGTGGTGGTGGAGGTCCTGTGCCTCCTCCAGTAATCTTATCCTGCCTATCAGTACTGGGAGCACGTCTGGAGGCATAAATGAATATAGTCCAATTTAAAACGTAACCCCTCATGCAATTAATTTAGTTTTTTTTTTAAAACAGTAAATCCTTAAATCGTAAAAACAGTTAAACATGAACAGTAAATCATCGTAAAGCATAAATTATGTAAACATGCAGATGATAACAGCAAATAATTTAAAACATAAAACCTTACAGACTTGAGGCTTGAAGACTGAGTGGCAGAAGCTGGCGGTGGCACAACCCTATACAGGACCCTTGCTCTGATACCAACTGTAACGTCAACTCATTTTAAAGTGCGAAAATATTTTTTTTTATAAAAGCCCACATTTTCGAAATAACATTTAAAATAATCGTAATTATTTGACTGTAAAAACAACGCAGTTTAAATTAATCAAACTTATCCAAAATCATACGTAAACATAAACGAGTAAAAATCGTAAAAATCATCAACGTATGAAAATATTCATCTCCTCTCAATCTCATAATCAAAATGCGAAAAACATGCGGTCCTGGGGTCGTGTTACCGCACCAGGTCTGGCTACTCAGAGTTCGGCACCTCCAGTCTCCTCATCATTAAGCTCACCTGCATCACACACGTCTAGTGAGTCTAAACACTCAACACACCTGTACCAGTAATAACAAATACATATACATGACACACAGCAGTGAAAAATATCATACTCAACATATCTTTCATGAATTAAAAAGCATATGATAAACGTGTCAAAGCATGTCATCTCATGTCATCATATACGTATACATTTTCATTTAATTGAATTCAGTTCGTTAGTTGTGACTTTCGTATCAACTCTATCTTATCAGCTCTATCGATGGATCCATCTACGTATGACCACAGTACCGGGCGGCGGGGACATCAGCGACAACACTACCCGTCCAGTGAGCCGTGGCCTCAGCTCATCATATTTCATGTCATCGTATACATATACATCGTCAGTCACAACCAATTCTCATCCTTCAAAAAATATCATCATATTTACCACTTAATAAAAACATGCATATAACGGAACTTTTCCTTAAAACCAAACATGCACCGTATTTATCATAATTTCATGAAAATCATAAACATGATGCATAAACATTAAAAACATGCTAAAATGTGCTCAGAACGCTGCCAGTACCAAAATCTCACCTCGAATGCAAAATGACCATTTTGCCCCTGAAAACCCAAAAATTACCGTTTTACCCATGGACCTCTAAAATTGACCCGAAGCTTACCAAATTTCTTAAAATGTCCCAAAACATATTTAAAAACATTCTTAGACGTAAACTCAAGCCCATGTTACAACTTAACCGATTCGTTTTAAAGATTGGACCGAGGTCCCGGTTTTAACCCTAATTGACTCGAAACTTAACCAAAATTTTCCCAACTTTTGACCACACTTATTATACATTTAGAAGACCCTAAAAACTCAAAAACCAGACCCCTAAACTTTTGAAACTGACCCTGGACCGTGGCTGAAAAATCCAGCAACCCTCAATTGGAAAAATCCTAGGCACTAAACTTAATTCTATTGGTCCCATTTTCCGAGCTAACTGGTCAAGCACCCAACCCCCACTGCTGGACTCAGGACAGAACCCACCAAGCCCTCTTGGACCAACCCTAGCTACCTTACCGCCCAAGAAGCCCGCCCCACGCAAACACCCGACGGCCCCCTTCCAAGAACAGCTACACGAGCCCCCTCCTTAAGCCCTTCGATCTGCCTATGGAACGAGACCAGATTTGCTCAGCCCCTTCCCAGCCCTTCCACTGACCCAAGAGGGTCGGCTTCAAGGCTGGTGTCGAGCCATGCACAACTATCAAACCGAAACCTCCTGATCTTGTCCTCAAAAACCCTTCCCTACGCTAGGTCGAATAAGTTTCCTTCGAGCTTGGCAAACTCGACTCTCCAGCACCTAAGCATCATTATACACCGCCTGCACAGCCCTCTAGCATCACAAAATTGACAGCCCCTTGCACATAAATATGAAAAACGTGAGAGTTGAAGCAACAAATGCATTAATCACATGAAAACCGAAAATCTCACACACTCAAGGTTGGATCGAAAGTTTGAATACAAGAACACCTTCATCAGCATATAAGACGTGTATGACGCAAAAAAAATGATACAAAGCATGCCTTTGATGTTATAGACGCGAGGAGATCGAAGAACGAGTTCCGGAAGAATTTCTTTTGCAAGAAAGTGAAGTGGGCGAGACTTTGCTTGGGGTTGCTGCTGGAAAAGCCGAGGGAATGATGTCTGAATGGGGGGTGTCGGCTGGTGGGGAGATTAGTTTAGGTTAAATGGGTGTTTAATCAATAATTAAATAGATAACAATTAGCTAGTGTCCCTAAATTGCTAATTAAAAGTTTAAAAAGATATTTAAGTTCAATAAGCTTAAATTAGGCCCATTAAATCCAAACGCACTCCCAAAAAATATTTCGTGTTGGAAATTTTTTGAAAATAATAGCCGAACCCTCAAAAAATCCCCCGATTCGATAAAATTTACGTACCTTTAAAAATTATGCTCTGGCGGGTAAAAATATCCAACAAAGCTCATTTCTTGATAAATACCTTTAAAACACCTTATAATAATTAATAAAAATTAATAATGTAATTAAAATAATTTTCCTGATAATTCCCCGGTCTCCGTTCCTTGTTCGAGCGCGAAATGCATCTAGAAACCCTAATGCATGAACTTTTAAAATTTCATGAAATAAATTTTATCATGCAATAATTATGCATAAAATACATAAAAATAATTAAACCCATAATTAAATAAAAATCCTAGATTGCATGCATTCATGTTACGTGAATTAAATTACAGGACCTTACATATTCAATCAAAAGTGTAAGTTGACTTGTTTTTAGTTTATGTCAACGCTTTTCTGACACTTCGTACACTATTACGATCAGTTTTGACTCGTACACTGTTTGATCAATTTTTTCAGACTGCTTGATTTGGATATCGGTTTAGTGATCTAACGTAGACTGATTCTGATGTTTGGTAAAATGAAATCCTTTAGATATATTTATTCAATTTAGAATCATATCAGTTTTGTTTAACAGTATCAATTTATCTTAAATTAGTTTTGCCTTAATATTATTTGTTAACCACAAAAAATATACCAAACTATTGATATAACAATACGCTACATATCAAAAATCATAAATACATCAAAATTCATCATTTTGCCTTTGAAAAATCCTTACAAGATAATTTATACACCACAATTTAAATAAAATCAAATAAATTAGATGTTAGAATATTTTTATGATGTTAGAATATTTTTATGAAATATTTTAATAAAACAAACATATAATTTCATGATGTTACAATATTTTATAAAATCAAATAAAAAACATATAATTTCATGATGTGAGAATATTTTTATTACTCTGAGTTTTTTTGTGATTGACAAATAACGTTATCGAGCTGTTTCAGGATTCAACCAATTATTGATTATAATTTTAGGTTTTTAGCCCACTGGATCTGCTCAAGATGTTCAAACAAAATATCAAGGTTCAAGTTGCAGATCATCTAAACTCTAGTTGCAAGTGATCATCTGTCATCATACCGGATCAAGTATTAAATGTAGTACACATATTTCAACCGTTAAACTCTAACCGGACTACAACCGGTCAAATATGATAAAAGAGTACTTGCAAGTCAAGCCATTCAATAACTGCTAGATATAGAATGATTATACAACATCTTACCAACTTCTGAATGACTGAAATTTGTCTATTTCGTCTATGATCTATCAATTTTTTCAGAAGCTAGGAGCTTAAAGTCGTAAAATCATAATGAAAATTAAATTAACATTTAATGATGTGTACGACGACTGAAAGAGACATGTCCATAATGTCGAGTAACAGTACAAATGATCGTTGAAAAACAAATTCGATCGTTAGAACATTTCATATATATATATATATTTATATATATGCAGATTTCGAAGTAAAGAACTAGTTCAATTGTATCATTATTACAAGCTTACATTTTTCAAATTTGCATTCATTTAATATTTCTGTGCACACTTAAGATATCATACTTCAAACTGCTCAACTAGCACAGTCTTATTAGAACATATTAGATCTTAAAGAATCACTTTGTGCTACTCCAGCCAACTCAAGTCGTTCAAGTTGACCATTGTGTTATATTATGTTGTTTGATTAACCGAGAGTTCTTAAACACCCAGAACTTGTTGAAGTATATACTAAGAGTTTCAACTTAGGTAATGATAGTCCCAGTTGAAGTGAATTGTTACAAAAAAAATTGTTTCAATCAAAGTCTTTTAGTGAAATCCTTCATAAGTTAAAAGAAAGGTTGACATATGAGTATTTATCTCCAAACATCCATAAAATACTCGTCTCTTCACATTACACATATTTTCATTTGTTCTTATCTAGTCGTTTCTTGTTAGTTACCAATGTCATTATATATGTTTTTATAACTAGTTATGCCAGACCATTTCCGCACTTATTTATTTTTTTAGTAGTTCTGTTAAGCTATTCATTCAAGAATATATCTTAAAAACTGTTAAGGTCGACTCAAAGATGTAAAAGAGTTTATCCACAACTTTCTTAATTTTAATCCGATCCCAACTTAGAATATAATTATAAAGTGAAGAAACAATTAAACAAAAGGTGAATAATAATAGCATCTTTAAAAAAGCACCAAACTTTTAATCATTTAACCAAATATTAAATTGACAATTCAAATATGGAGCAAAAAACGTGGAATCATTAAATATTTAAAACATAAGGAATAAATTGTAATTTATGCTAAAGCTACGGTCAATTTGAGTTTATCAGTTTTTTATTTACAAAAATCGAATTGAACCGAAAAAACCAAAATCTTATAAAACAAAAAAACTCAACCCGAAAACAAATCGGAAACTGAAAAAACCAAATAACAAGCGAATTTTTATTTCCGTTGGTTTCTTCTTTGGTTATATCTTATGTGTACGGCCTTATTTATACTATCGTAGTCCATTGTCACATAATGAAAAGAAAAAAAAATAGAATTTAAACTATATTCCTATGCAAATCTCGACCTTGTATGCGTCATCAAACATTATATCTTTTACTTTACTATTAAGAATCTTTATAGACAAAAAAATGATGTAATGATCTTATTTTTTTAATCTTTTTATTTCATAATTTCAAATTTCAATTTAATATTTCATTGATTTTTATAATTATGGTACGACTGACATTTAAATATAATTATTTTAAATTATGTGTAGGTCTATTGTAAGACGATCTCACGAATTTTTATTTGTGAGACGGGTCAACCCTACATATATTCAAAAAAAAATAATACTCTTAGCATAAAAAGTAATATTTTTTCATGGATAACCCAAATAAGAGGTCCGTCTCACAAAATACGACCCGTGAGACCGTCTCACACAAGTTTTTGCCTTAAATTATAGTAAGACCTTTTATTGATTATTTTACAATTACGATATTATTCTTATTTGAATTGAAATAAAATTAATTATAAAAAATATTGTATCAGCAAATCGATGATCTAGTATACAATTGATTTTTCAGGTCATCGAAGGATCATCATCCACCGTAAGAACATGGCTGGCTTATTGGGCACTACTTTATCGTTGTAAAAGGTAGTTGATGGGTATAAGACTAATTATTTGTTGGGTTAATAAATCAATTGGGTTTAGAATTATTGAAATCGAAAATATGGATTATGCTTGCAGAAGCCCAAGCCCAAGCCCATTAGATGCTCTTAAAAATCTATAAATAGAGGAGTTTCCGGACAAGTCAAGGTATGCTCTCATTTTTATAAAAGTTCTTTAGTTCTCTGAGTTTTCTTGGAACTGCTTACTGACTTGATCGTCGGAGTGTCTACGTCGGGAACCCTCCCGACGCCCACTTAACGAGTGTTTGTGACGCAGGTGACGCCCCGCAAGTTAACTGTGTCTTATCTACGTGGACCCGTTTACCAGCCAGGTGAGCTCATTTACCGGCCAAGTGGACCAGTTTTCTAACCAGTCAGATCTCGCGTCCGCAGTCTACGCGACCCATTTATTTTAGCTGCATCAGCTTGGCGCCGTCTGTGGGAACACATAGTCACTTCGCCACTCGAGGATGCACACTCGTTCGCACACCTCTCGCAACGTTAGGGGTGAGGGACACCCGCCTATTATTCCTTCGCAGTCAGAGATGCTCATCACTCAAGAAGCGCTGAAAGCCATGATGGAAGAGACAGCCGCTCGTGCAGCAGCTGAAGCAGTGGCCCAGATACTCGCACATCATCCACGTACTGACACTGGTGAAACAACTCCCAAGGACCGTTCGACTTCCCATGACCCCAGCAAGACGACAAGGCGCAATGGTGAAACGTGCAAGGAAGATGAATCAGATGGCCGTACACATCGCCTTCCTCCACGGAGAGAAAGTATCTCGCTCCACACCTACGCACGAGGGTCTCACACTTTGAATGAACAAGACAGCCGATTGGCCGTTTTACCTGCTCGGCACAGCCCTTTTACCACTGCCATCTTAGCCGAGTCGGTACCAGTGGGAGTGAAAATACCCAACTTGCCAGAGTACGAGGGAATGGGCGACCCACAAGATCACCTCGACAAATTCTATGCAAAGGCAGATTTATACGATATTAGTGAGGCCGCATACTGCAAAATCTTCCGAACTACGCTATCCGGTCGTGCGCTTGCTTGGTTCAACAAGCTCCCTCCACGAACCATAGATAGCTTGGAGCAACTAACTCACCGTTTTCTCCATCAGTTCTCTATCAACAAGAAATACCCAAAAACAGCGGCTTATTTATTTACTATAATTCAGAAGGAAGGAGAATGCCTGAGAGAATATGTACAACGGTTCACGCAAGCTGTGCATGAAGTTCCCCATGTTAACCATGACCTGTTAGCCGGAATAATGCAGCAGAACCTCCGCCATCGAAAATTCAAGGAATCTATAGCTGGAAAGCCCCCAAACACTCTGGAGGAATTGTTAGAAAGAGCCGAAAAACATATACGCATTGAAGAGGCTATCGAACCACGGTACTTAGGAAAAAGAAGAAGGGAAGAAGAGAGACCGGAAGGGACAAAGAGGGAGGAAAAACGAACGGCCCAAAGTCCGAGACTCCAGTACACTCCTTTAAAGGCACGCTTGTCAGACATACTGGTAGTAGCAGAGCAGCAAGGTTTACTGCAACCCCCGCGCCCGATGAAAGAAAATCCTAAGCGTCAGAGATCTGACAAATACTGCCGGTTCCACAAAGATAAAGGTCATTCCACTGAGGATTGTTTCAGCCTTCGGGCCGAGATAGAAAAGTTGATAAAACGGGGATATTTAGGTGACTATGTGGATAGTTTCCGCAGTCAGCAGAGATCCAACAAGCGTCCTGATGACAACCGCCCAAGCGAGCAGCAGAGAGAACGGGTCGAGAAGGGCAAAAAACCCGAGCAGAGAGAAGAGAACATGCCCACTGGAGGCATAATCTCTGTTATAACCGGGGGGCCCGCCTGTGGTGATTCAAACAATGCAAGGAAAAATCTCGCGCGTGCAGCCAGACGTGATCAAAATTTTTCATGTTTAACCGTAACTCAGTCGATTAACGAGATATCGACGAAAGATGAAGAAGTGTTTTTTGGAGAAGAGGACTTGGAAGCCTCTCGGGGGGAACACAATGACGCCTTAATAATTTCCGCCACGATTTCAAACTTTTGGGTAAAGAAAATATTGGTGGACTCAGGAAGCTCTGCAGATATCAATTTTTCATGAGGCATTCCAAAAGTTGGGTCTGAGTAATGCGCAATTAATGCGAGTGAATACTCCTCTCGTCGGTTTTTCCGGAGAAATAGTTGAAGCAGTAGGTGAAATCGCTCTACCCATATCCTTGGGATCGTACCCGCGGCGGAGCACAAAAATGGTGAAATTCTTAGTGGTGAAAGCCCCCTCGGCTTACAACGTGATCCTTGGCCGTCCAAGCCTCAATCTGTTTCGCGCCATTGCATCCACATACCACATGAAACTAAAATTCCCGACTCTAGAAGGGCCAGGAGAGGCGGTCGGAGATAGCAGACTCGCAAGAGAATGTCATGCTTCTATTTTGCTAAATGCAGGGGAGACTCGAAGAAGACAGGGACCCGACATAGATTCCCTGAAGGGAAAGAAACAAAAACTTGAACAACTTTCAAATGAAAATAGAATACATCTCGTGGATGGAGAATCAAATGACAGAGAAAGGATGACCGCTACAGAAGCTCTCAAACATATCGAAGTAGTGCCCGGTGATCCAAGAAAAACCCTCAAGATTGGGTCAGATCTGCCGACAGAAGTGGAGAACACTTTGACAATTTTTCTGCGGCGCAATGTCGATGCATTTGCCTGGGGTGACGAGCCGTTACCAGGGATACCTCCAGAATACGCACTTCATCATCTTAATGTGGATCCACGAATGAAACCGATTAAGCAGAAAAAGAGATCTTTTGGCCCAGAAAAAAATAAACATATAGCTGATGAGGTAGGAAAGCTCGTAAAGGCCAAATACATCAGGCCTATTTCGTACCCGGAATGGTTAGCAAATGTTGTGTTGGTTCCAAAAACCGGAGGGAAATGGCGTCTTTGCATAGATTTCACTGACTTAAACAAGGCATGCCCTAAAGATCTATTCCCTTTGCCACGGATCGACTTGTTGGTCGACTCGACCGCGGGATGCGAATTGCTCAGTTTTCTGGATGCCCACCAAGGGTACAATCAGATAGGATTAGCCCCAGGTGATCAAGAAAAGGCTAGTTTCATCACTGATCTAGGGATCTATTGCTATAAGGTAATGCCATTCGGACTCAAGAACGCAGGAGCAACATATCAGTGATTGGTTAACAAGATGTTTGAAAACTTGATTGGGAAAAATATGGAGGTGTACATAGACGACATGCTTGTAAAAAGTATCCGAGCGATCAAGCATGTGGAGGACTTGGAAGAATGCTTTGAAATATTACGAAAGTATCGCATGAAGCTAAATCCAGAAAAATGTTCTTTTGGTGTACGAGGTGGAAAGTTCCTTGGATTCATGGTTTCACAAAGAGGAATAGAGGCAAACCCCGAAAAGATAAAGGCAATCTTAAGCATGACTCCCCCGCGGAGTGTGAAGGGAGTACAAGAATTAACTGGAAGGATGACTGCTTTGAACCGTTTCATCTCTAGATCTGCAGACAAAGGCCTGCCATTCTTCAAAGTTCTAAGGCAAGGAAAGGGGTTCAAGTGGACGGAAGAATGTCAGCAAGCATTTGAAGACTTAAAGAAGTATTTGTCCACACCGCCACTCCTAGTAAAACCTCGATTTGGGGACGCATTGATGCTTTATTTAGCAGTCTCACCTGAAGCGGTTAGCGCTGTGCTCGTGGTGAATGAAGAAAGAGAGCATAAACCTGTGTATTATATAAGTCGGACCTTACATGGAGCCGAACTTCGATATACAAACATTGAGAAATTAGCGCTTGCTTTAGTCACTGCCGGAAGAAAATTACGACCATATTTGCTATGTCACCAAGTGGCGGTGCTCACCAATCACCC
Organism: Primulina huaijiensis; assembly: GCF_012295235.1. Taxonomy (NCBI): domain Eukaryota; kingdom Viridiplantae; phylum Streptophyta; class Magnoliopsida; order Lamiales; family Gesneriaceae; genus Primulina; species Primulina huaijiensis. The sequence continues at coordinate 15,623,676 of NC_133310.1, read as the reverse complement.
TCTGAAGCAAGTGCTATCAAGTCCAGAGGCATCGGGTCGAATGGTTAAGTGGGCAGTTGAGCTGAGCGAATTCGGACTTGAGTTTAAACCTCGCCCGGCTATTAAAGCACAAGTTCTCGCAGATTTTCTTGTTGAAATGACCACTAATGAGGCAGAAAGCTCTGTCCCGACTTGGATGGTCCATGTCGATGGATCCTCCACTTTGCAGGGAAGTGGAGCCGGGGTATTGCTAGAAAGCCCTCAAGGTGATAAATTGATGTATTCCATTAAATTTCAATTCCCCGCGTCAAATAATGAGGCCGAATATGAAGCACTCGTAGCAGGAATTAAGTTGGCTCTGTGGGCAGGAGCAAGAAGTCTGGTGGTGCACAGTGATTCCCAACTAGTCGTTAACCAACTCAATGGAACTTACGAAGCGAAAGAGGAAAAAATGAACCAATACGTGACCCGAGTTAACGAATTACTCGCTCTACTGGAGAGCTACGAGATAAAACAAGTGCCCAGGGCAAAAAATGAAGTGGCAGACCGTCTGGCCAAGATAGCCAGTTCCTGGACTAACATACACAACAGAACGATAACTTTCCTGACAATCAGTAAGGAGGAGGCAGAGAAAGCCGGCTGCAACATCTTTTGCTTACAAGGAGAAGAACCAAGCTGGAAAGAAGAGATTGTTAACTATTTAATGCGTGAAGATCTCCCTCGAGATCCCGTCGCTGCACATAAGCTAAGGATAAGAGCTGCACGATTCACAATTATAGATGGAGAGCTTTATAAACGAGGTTACTCTCAGCCTTTCTTGAAGTGTCTTACCCCGAGCAAGGCAGACTATGTTCTCCGCGAGATCCATGAAGGAATATGTGGAAACCACTTGGGAGGGAAAGCATTGGCTGCTAAAACCTTACGACAAGGTTACTTTTGGCCCACCATGAGGAAAGATGCTATGGAATTGGTTAGACGTTGTCGATCTTGCCAAGAGCACGCTAATTTCTATCACCAACCCGCGACGTTGTTACAACCACTTGGAAGCCCCCTACCTTTTGCCCAGTGGGGAATAGACCTGGTGGGACCTTTCCCCCCCAGCTACGGGACAGAGAAAATTTCTCATAGTTGCCGTAGATTATTTCACGAAGTGGGTCGAAGCAGAGCCATTGGCAAAAATCTCGGAGAAAGACGTCATAGGTTTTCTGTGGAAAAACGTAGTATGCAGGTTTGGGATTCCCCGAGCACTGATCTCGGACAACGGCGCCCAGTTCTCTGGATCAAAACTAAAAGAGTGGTGTCAGAGTCTTTCTATCAAACAACTATTTACGTCGGTCGGCAACCCACAAGCCAATGGGCAAACAGAGGTAACTAACCGAACTATCTTGCAGCATCTGAAGACCCGTCTCGGAAATGCAAAAGGAAACTGGGTGGAAGAATTACCGAGCGCATTGTGGGCGTACCGAACTACACCGCGCACGTCGACAGGGGAATCGCCTTTCAATCTAGCTTACGGTGTTGAAGCTATAGCCCCCGCTGAGATAGGAGAAACTTCATTGAGGGTGAAACAGTACAAGCAGATTGAGAACGACCAGGCCCTTCGAGCCTCCTTGGATTTAATCGACGAACTGCGAGAGGAAACATCCGTCCGGGCAGAAAGGTATAAGGCACGCATGGCTAAGGTTTACAATGACCGAGTAAATCCAAGATCCTTCCAAGTTGGAGACCTTGTGATGAGAAAAGCTGATGTCTTGCGCTCCGTCGGAAAACTTGACCCAAAGTGGGAAGGCCCTTACAAAGTAATAGAGATAATCAAGATGGGAACTTATCGCCTCCAACACCAAAACGGGAAAGTACTACCTCGGCCATGGAATGTAGCAAATTTGAAGAAGTTTTATGCATGACGGGACGTAGGTGAAAAAGAAAATAATAGGTTACGTTTTGTTGTTTCTTGTGTCATCATTTTATCCATGTATCTCCACCATTACAATATTCAATAAGATTGCAGTTATTCTCCATTGTTAGCAAAGACTTTTTTCATGTGAAATACTCCAAATACGTATGCTTATATCTCCACCTACCCATGTAGTCGTCGAGGGTTCCCAAAAAAAAAAAAAAAAAAAAAAAAAAAAAGAGGTTTGGCCAACCTCGTGGGACTGCCGACATGACGGCTCTGGAAAAGGTAAATGATGAAACAAGTCCCGGGATACCTCACCACCCTTGATGGGGGTTTAGGACTTCCCCTTGAGACAAAATCTTGGGAGATTGATCCCCTCCCAAGTACACATGAAGATGAGCATTACGTCATCACAAACAAAGCTGCCGCACATCACACCGTATGAAGCAAATTTATAAATGAAGTCATCAAATATGAAAACTGAGCAACCTCAGTGCTCAAATGAAACGACTATCCAATCCGTGCGAAAACACAATAAACGACATTGCGATAAGTAACAAATGAAAATAAACAAATCTAAGGAGTAGTAATAAATGCAACTTAAAGCTATGCTTCCCCCTCAGTAGGGAGGAGATCCAAAGCTTCAATCATCTCAGCATTGTCCGAAGGGACATCGACCATGGAGCCTCCACCCACCTCCGAGACACTGGGCTCAATCATCATCACTATCTCTTCAGGCACAAGTTTCTTCCTCAGTTGGTTTTGACAGTCTAGAACTACCTCATCATGTATGATCATGGCGCGATCTAGTACCTCCTCTCGAAATGTAGAGGATGCTTTGAAATTCTGAACGCCTTTCTCCTCTGTACTTTTCAAAAGATTATTGCCCGCCTCAGAGTCAAGAAACTGACCTCCAGTCTTCACTTCAGTAGAATACTTCTCTTCAAGGATCGTAAATTCTTTTATCTTGTCTGCAAGCTTTCCCTGCACTTGCATCAGCTCCACGTTGGTCTTTTCTTTCTCCTGATTAAGATGAAGCTTCTCTTCTTTGAGCCGAGCAGCCTCTTTTCGCAGCTTATCTTGATAATTGCGCAATTTTTCCTCCCGAACTCGCGCAGCACTGGCTAGCGACAAACTCTACGAAGATAAGACCAAACGATAAAAAGCAGACAAAACATACAAGATGATAACATAATAAGCGCAATACCTGACATGAATTCCATGCAAGCGAATGAGCAAATGAATCCGTAGACAGCGAAACCAGACGGACCATGTCATAGTCTCCCACTATGCTTCGCCCTTTCTTCCATCCTATCTCCGGATCATCCAAATCCCAGAAAGAGTCAGCCTTCTCATTATGGTTCACCCCGTCAACATATATATGCTTAACACGTGGAGTCTTGGAAGCTGTTCTTTGGTCATCCGCACGAGTCCTCTTAGGATTTTTTTGTGCTTCCTCATCCATTTTCTTTTCCACCCCTTCATGTCCTCGTTTTTTCGCCTCTCCTCCTCCCCCACTCAAGGGCCTAATCTCCAAAGATTTGTTTGATGGCAAAGAGTTACTTTTATTTTGCGAGTTAGAGCCCGAACCACGGACATGCTCAGAGCGTGCCAGTGGGAGTCCCCTATGCATAGTGTCACGAAAATCATGAGCAGCACGATCCGCAGGTACTCTACCATTCCCAGCAAGCGGGGATTGCCTCCCCAAAGTGGTCTTGCGAGCCCTGATCGTGGCCAAGTCAAATCTATCACCTGAAAATAAACAGTTGTCGAAAAAGTCATATAAATAAGAGATAAACAACAAATTATAATGCGAAATTAAAAAAGAGCAAAAACGAATTACAAACATAGAGTACAAAAAATACCAGCAGTAATTAAATTCCTAGGATTACAAAGTTCTTCAAAAAGACCTAAATCACGACATTGGAGTTGAAGTGCATGGTGAGTCCCTCTCATCGCAATCACTCGAAGCCCCGAACTCCAGACCACGGGTATACCCCACCCACAGTCCTTAACATAGAAAAAGTGAGACTTCCAAGAACTTCTAGGAGACGGAATTCGGGACAAAAATTTACATTTGGTCCGAGGTTGGAAGTAAACGTGCGAATCAGGTTTGCTTCTACGCGCCGAGAAAAGTGAGTGGAACAATTCTACGGACAAAGGCATGTTAATTTCCTTCATCTTATGACAAAAGGCTGAATAAACTATAACGGCGTTTGGAGTCAATTGACTAAAGCTCATCCCGAGGCTTTTAACCAACTCAACTAATAGAGGTTGCGGAGGAAACATAAGTCCACCAGTAAAGTATTCAAGGAAAAGGGTGAAATAACCCGACGGCGGGTTATGACAATCATCTCGAGGTCCCGGAACCTTAATGTCACATTCGGGTGGTATTCCAAGAACTTCGCGCAAACCCCCGACATCTTGGCCAGACAGAGCCTCTTTATCGTCACCGTCTAAAGGTTCGTTCCATTCAAGATCATCACCCAGCAAGGGACTCTCTAATGGCATAGATCCCCTAGGGGATCCACAAGAGGCTACAGCTCGAGTCTTGGAGTCATAAAAAAAACCCGAACCACCCAAGAAGTCGGCGGCATCAGATTGTAAAGAGTCACTATCAGAATCGTCACTCTCACTTGAGCTATTTATTAAAGTTTGGCTAATCCGGCGGTTGGCCATTAGCAAGGAATACTCCTTCCCTCGAGAGCCTGCAACAATAAAACTTCAAGAACACATTTTCATAAAAGTTGCGGTTTGAGCAGTCCCACAAAAACAATCATAACTCACTCATTTCTTATCCAAACATTTTGAATTTACTGTCAAATCGAAAGTCTCAAAAATTTCTACGTTTTATATGTTGAAAGTTTTTTCAGAATATCGACCAAAAAGTCGCAGTTTTTAAAATGACAGCAAACTCATGTTTTGAGATCCAAATGTTTCAGAAATCGATTCAATGCATAATCGCTCAAACTTTTCTAATAACAATCAAACTTTCACGCATAACATACATCAAAATATCTACTATGACGAGATCGATGCATAAAACGAAAGAATATACATGCCTTTGGTCTTGAAACGTAGGAAATCTCGCAAATCTCGACGATCCGGACACGAGGAAGAAATTTGGAGCTTCTTGCTATTCTAAAGTGATAGAACCGATGGAAATGGAGCTCAAAAACACTTGAAGAGAGAAGGGAAATAAATGTGGGGAAATGGAGGAGAATTGATGGGCATGTGGATTTTCTTCTGGAGAAGACTTGGCCAAAGTCTTGAAATTGGAGGCAAGTGGGATTGATTTAGGGTAGTTTAGGGATAATTTAAATATATTGATTAGGTTTAAACTAATTAATCATTATATGGTGTAGTCCAAATAAAATTTTAGACTACTCGAGGCTTGAAAACTGATACATAAAATATTCCTAAATTTACAAAAATTGCACAACAATTAAGGGGAAATAAAAATACTAATTGTCATAAAATAAAATACTCAATAACTTAAAATTTTCTTTTAAACTTAAATAAATTTCGTTCTCGAAATTAAATCTTACCAAACAGTTTCGGATAGCGACTTATCATATCTGCTTCGGTTTCCCAAGTGACCTCCTCCACTGATTGATTCAGCCCCTGGACTTTGACCAACTTGGTCACCTTGTTTCGAAGTCTCCGCTCCTGTCTGTCTAGGATTTGGACAGGTCTTTTCTCATACGACAGATCCGAAGCCAAATGCAACGGCTCAAAACTCAAAACATGCGAAGAGTTTGCTATATACTTCCTCAGCATCGAGACGTGGAACACATTGTGCACTCCAGCCAGATTCGGCGGTAGGGCTACACGATAAGCTAGTGTCCCAACTCTGTCAATAATTTCGAACGGTCCAATAAACCTCGGACTAAGCTTGCCTCTCTTCCCAAATCTCATAACACCCTTCATGGGTGCTATCTTCACAAAAACGTGATCACCTACGGCAAACTCAAGATTCCTCCTCCTCTTATCAGCATAACTCTTTTGACGACTCTGTGCGGTCTTCATCCTGTCTCGGATCTTGACCACCACATCTGCAGTCTGCTGAACAATCTCTGGACCAAGTTCTGATCTCTCACCGACTTCATCCCAATGAATCGGCGATCTGCACTTTCTCCCATACAATGCCTCGTAGGGAGCCATACCTATAGAGGATTGAAAACTATTGTTGTAGGTAAACTCCACTAGAGGTAGCTTCGATTCCCAATTCCCATGGAAATCTATCACACAAGCTCGCAGCAAGTCTTCTAAAATCTGAATCACTCGCTCAGACTGGCCATCTGTCTGCGGATGAAATGCAGTACTGAATAAAAATTTCGTCCCCATGGTTGCATGTAATCTCTTCTAGAAGGACGATGTGAATCTCGGGTCCCTGTCGGACACAATCGTAACTGGGATCCCATGCAAACGAACTATCTCCCTGATATAGAGCTCCGCATACTGCGTCATGGAGAAAGTTGTCTTCACAGGCAAGAAGTGTGCTGACTTAGTAAGTCGATCCACTATAACCCAAATGGCATTGGATCCTCTAACTGACCTCGGCAAACCAACAACGAAATCCATGGTGATATTCTCCCATTTCCACTCGGGAATAGGGAGCGGCTTAAGCATTCCTGCTGGCCTCTGATGCTCTACTTTCACTTGCTGGCAAGTGAGACATTCAGATACAAATCGACGGATGTCTCGCTTCATACCTGGCCACCAATACAGCATCTGCAAATCCTTGTACATCTTGGTACCTCCTAGATGGATGGAATACGGAGATGTATGTGCCTCTGTCAAGATATCTTCTCTGATCGAATCAACACTAGGCACCCACATTCTCCCTCTATATCTCATAATATCATCAGACACTGTGTAAAGTACACTGCCCTTGGTCTCATCCTTCAGTCTCCATTTCTGTAATTGCTCATCTGAAGACTGTCCTTTACGGATTCGGTCTAGCAAAGAAGACTGGACTGTCAGATTAGACAGCTTGGGAGCTCTGCCCTTAGGATAAACTTCTAAGCCAAACCTCTGAATCTCTGTCTGAAGAGGTCTCTGCACTGACAGCTGTGCTACAATTGCTACCTTTCTGCTCAAAGCATCTGCCACAACATTAGCTTTCCCTGGATGGTAGCTAATTTCACAATCGTAGTCTTTTACCAACTCCAACCACCGTCTTTGTCTCATGTTAAGCTCTTTCTGCGTGAAGAAATACTTGAGACTCTTGTGATCAGTGAATATCTGGCATTTCTCGTCGTACAAATAATGTCTCCAAATCTTCAACGCAAAGACCACGGCAGCTAACTCGAGATCATGAGTCGGATAATTCTTTTCATGAACTCTTAACTGTCTGGAGGCATAAGCTATAACCCGACCATTCTGCATCAATACTGCGCCCAAACCGAGCTTAGAAGCATCGGTGTACAACACAAAATTATCTTGCCCTGCTGGCATGGCTAACACTGGCGCTGTGATAAGAGCTTGTTTCAAAGTATCAAAGCTCTTCTGGCAATCATCACTCCACACAAATTTAGCATTCTTCTTAGTCAAGGAAGTGAGTGGCACTGAAATCGAAGAAAACCCTTGAATAAATTTCCTGTAGTAACCTGCTAAGCCTAGGAAACTGCGAATCTCTGACGCATTCTTCGGCTCAATCCATTCTTTATTTGCTACCACCTTAGCTGGATCCACCTCAATACCACTGCTAGATATTACATGACTTAAAAATGCTATTTTCCCCAACCAAAATTCACACTTACTGAATTTTGCATACAACTTTCGACTCTGCAAGATCTGCAAAACTGTACGCAAATGCTGACTGTGTTCCTCATGGCTCTTCGAGTAAATAAGAATGTCATCAATAAACATTATGACAAACTGATCTAGGTAGGGCTGAAATACTCGGTTCATGAGATCCATAAAAATGGAGCATTCGTCAGTCCAAACGGCATCACTAAGAACTCGTAATGCCCATATCTGGTTCTGAAGGCCGTTTTATGAACACCTGCATCCTTTAATTTCAGCTGATGATACCCTGATCGAAGATCTATCTTAGAGAACACTGTAGCTCCCTGCAACTAATCGAATACGTCCGCGATCCTTGGTAGTGGGTATTTATTCTTGATCGTTACCTTGTTCAGTTCTCGGTAATCGATACACAGCCTCATGCTCCCATCTTTCTTCTTTACAAAGAGCACTGGTGCGCCCCATGGTGAGAAACTAGGGCGGATGAATTCTTTGTCTAAGAGCTCCTGAATCTGCTGCTTGAGCTCTAACATCTCAGCTGGAGCTAAACGATACGGTGCCTTCGAGATTGGCACGGTGCCTGGCATAAGGTCGATGGCGAACTCCACCTCTCTTTCTGGTGGAAGGCCTGTGATGTCATCTGGAAAGACGACAGGAAAATCTCTGACTAATGGTACATCAGATAATGACGGAGTGGGTACGGAGCGGAAATAACGCTGGCCAAGAAAGCCTGACACCTCTTAAGAATAAGTCTCCGAGCCTGCATGCAAGAGATTATGCGAGGGAAACTTCTCCATCTATCTGGCTCAAAGAGAAACTGCTCCATGCCCAAAGGTCTTACCAACACTGACCTTTTCTGGAAATCAATAAGAACTCTGTTCTTTGTTAGCCAAAATGATATCAAATTCTGGCATTGGCAACACAATCAAATCGGCATACACTAGGTGGCCCTGTAGTTCAAGATCGATGTCTCTGACTACACTAGTAGCTGATAACTCTTCCCCTGATGGGATTGTCACTGGATAGTTTACGTCTAACCCAATGGACTTGAAATCCAAATGATTAGCGAATGTCTCCGAAATAAAAGAGTGAGTGGCCCCGGAATCTATCAAGGCCTTCGTGGCTACACTCTTTATGAAGATATTTCCTGAGAGTTGTTAACCCAACTCACAAAACATAAATCCCAAAATACTAATCTTAACCTCAAGCATAGTAGAAAATCTCTATACAAGTCACCAAGCATACTAACTAGCACGCTAATCATCCCAAATCAAATTTGAAACATGCATTGCAAAAATTATATGGTGCTGAGTTAAATAAATTACCAGTCAACAGGGTCGTGTCTGGGTTCGCCTCCTCTGCCTGCGTGGCGAACACTCTCCCCTGGTTTGGCTGCCTCCATTGCGGGCAGTCCCTCAACATATGATCAGTGGCTCCACACTTGAAGCATTTGCCCGATCCAAATAAACACTGTCCCGGATGCTGGCGGTTGCACTTCGGGCACACTAGGTACTCACCGGGTCTCTGAGGAGCCTTCTGTTGAGGAATAGGACCCTTGCCTTTCGGCGGTCCCTGAAATGACCTCTTTCCCTGCTGACCCTGGAAGGGCCTTTTAAACTGGGGTCGCTGCTGTTGTTGTTGCTGAGGTACCTGATAGGGCCTCTTGCCCTGCCTATCACTCTCGATATCCCTTTGGTCCTGCTCTGCCGCCAAGGCTCTAGATACAGCAACGACATAGGTAGTAAGACCAGCAACCCTCACATCACGGCGCACGATCGGTTGCAACCCATCAATAAAATGCCTCAGCTTCTCCCAGACATCATTCGCAATCAGGGGTACAAAATGACACCCTCTCTCAAATTTTCTGACAAACTCTGCGACACTACTATCTCCCTGTCGCAAAGTCATAAACTCCCTGGTCAGTCGGGAACGTACTTCCTCAGTGAAGTACTTGGAGTAGAATACTTCCTTGAAACCATTCCAAGTCAGCGTTCGCAAGTTCACTGACACTGATGCACTTTCCCACCACAATCTAGCATCTCATGACAACAGAAAGGTGGCGCATCTAACTCTGTCTATATCCGGCAGCTCCATAAAATCGAAAATCATCTTGATGGACTTAATCCATCCTTCAGCTATCATCGGGTCAGTAGTCCCCGAGAACTCCTTTGGGTCCATCCTCCTGAACCTCTCATATACTGCCTCCGGCCTGTGCCTCGCCCCTGTATCTACTGCAGCATTGTTTCCCGCAAACTGTGCGAAGAACTGAGTCATACATGCAAGCATTTGTGCCTGCATATTTGGCGGTGGAGGAGGAGGAGTGGCCCTCTCCCCGTCACAAGCCTCTCTGTCCTCATCCCTTGCTTCACGAGCAACCAAACGTCTTGGAGGCATACCATTCTAAAAATTTACCCAAAACGTAACCCAGCATACAATAACCTTATATAAATATCGCTGGATGCAAGAAATTTGAACTTAAAACATGTACATGCTGAAATCGTGATTTCATGCTTACTACAAGGAAAACTTAAAACTTACAGACTTGAGGTGTGACTTCGTGAGCTTCTCGCAACTGGTCGAAGGCATACCCCTTTACAAGAACACCGCTCTGATACCAACTGTCACGTACCGTAATTTTAACTACTTTAAAATTTGCGGAAAAATATAAATTTTCTTAATTAAATAGAACCCTTCAAATTGCGATAACAAAAAACTGATCATTTAAAATATTTGCAATGAAAATATCACAAATAAAGTTTTCTAAAAACACTTAAAAACACTTATTTAAATATCGTACACAATAACATGAAATCAGAATATTTGAAACATTGCATAATGTCTTAAAAACATGGGCGGTCCTCGGGTTTAGCCTCCTGCTCAGTCCAAGCCGGCTCATTGGTCCCCACCCCTCGTCTCCTCAACGTCATCCTCACCTGCATCGATCAAGTCTAGTGAGTCTAAAGACTCAACATGTATAAATTGGTAATAACAAGTAATACGTAATAAAACCACATGCATCTTTAAAATAGAGCGTACATACTTGAAACTTGAACGTAATAGCATAAACATACTTGAACTTGAACGTAATAGCATAAACGTAGACGTGCCATCATCATAAAACTTTTCTTAAACGTGATTGCATCATACATACTTGAGCATACATAACATCATTTTGCGTAGAGATATGTTTCAAAGCAAGTGACCCATACATAAATGTGCCTGATCAGACTAAACCACAGTACTGGGCTGGCAGGGAAAGTCCACTACCACATACATGAGATCCCCGTTCATGCTTTAACGGGTGGATTGGTCCCTGGTCATGCTTTACCATTTTCCAATACTGATCTAAACCCGGTCATACTTTACCGGGGTGGAGAGGTCCTCGGCCACGTTCACCGACTTCCAAACCCGTTCATAATTCGGTCACAAGACATTTAGCATACCTCAAAAACTTTAAAGTATTTTTTTTTTTGCACGTCGAACATACTTACTTGGCGTTGAGGGATTCGTTAGATCTCACTTGAGGCCACTGCTGCACATACTAACATGAGTTCAAACACTTATCTTTCATAGCTTAGACGTAGATATTCGAGCTAGCCACCGTAATAAATGAATGGCTTATGACATTCTAGACCACTCGAGACTCGACCTCGTTTAATAATCGTACTAAACCATGATATTGAACCCCAAAACAAAATCCTATGTTTTATATTCATAAACACAAAATAAATCTTATATTTATATTCATAACCATAAAACAAATCCTATATTTATATTCATAACCATAAAACACATCCTATATATTATACTCAAAATAAAAAAATAAAAAAAACAATTTTTTTTTTATAAAAAAGGGGTACACGGACCCCGTGTAGGGGTCCGGGTACATGCTGGAAATTCTCATTTTGAAGGAAAAATGGCACGGACTCCGTGTACAGGTCCGGCTTTGGGTCCGTGTAGGTGCTGGAATCGTGAACAAACGGAATTCCCTACATTTGTGACTTAATCCTACCTCAAGACCCAGCCTAGGATGCTAAAGCACTTATTCAAACTCAAACAAATACCCCAAACAACTACGCATCACAATCAACGCAACCCAATCCGTGAACACGCCATTTGACACCAAAACGCATCATACGACTTCTAATGCGAACAAGTGCCTATCGATATGAACCGACACACCAAAAACCATCTCAACATCATACTCAACATGCTTAAATGCAGCAGCAAACACCCGTCGATCCTCAACGAAGCCTGCAACAATAAAACTTCAAGAACACATTTTCATAAAAGTTGGGGTTTGAGCAGTCTCACGAAAACAATCATAATTCACTCATTTCTTATCCAAATATTTCGCATTTACTGTCAAATCGAAGGTCTTAAAAAGTTCTACGTTTTATATGTTGAAAGTTTTTCCAAAATATCGACAAAAAAGTCGCAGTTTTTAAAATGACAGCAAACTCATGTTTTGAGATCCAAATGTTTCAGAAATCGATTCAATGCATAATTGCTCAAACTTTTCTAATAACAATTCAACTTTCACGCATAACATACATCAAAATATCTACTATGACGAGATCGATGCATAAAACGAAAGAATATACATGTCTTTTGTCTTGAAACGTAGGAAATCTCGCAAATCTCGACGATCCGGACACGAGGAAGAAATTTGGAGCTTCTTGCTATTCTAAAGTGATGGAACCGATGGAAATGGAGCTCAAAAACACTTGAAGAGAGAAGGGAAATAAATGTGGGGAAATGGAGGAGAATTGATGGGCATGTGGATTTTCTTCCGGAGAAGACTTGGCCAAAGTCTTGAAATTGGAGGCAAGTGGAATTGATTTAGGGTAGTTTAGGGATAATTTAAATATACTGATTAGGTTTAAACTAATTAATCATTATATGGTGTAGTCCAAATAAAATTTTAGACTGCTCGAGGCTTGAAAACTGATACATAAAATATTCCTAAATTTACAAAAATTGCACAACAATTAAGGGGAAATAAAAATATTAATTTTCATAAAATAAAATACTCAATAACTTAAAATTTCCTTTTAAATTTAAATAAATATTTTTTTACAATTTAAATAAATGCATGTGTTTTACGTGTACTGATTTTGGGCTCTACACCAACGGTCATAAACGGTAACAAAACGGCTAGTTTTTGCCCTATAAATATGATCTCACAAACATATTCAATCACTCCAACTTTCTCTTCTTCTCTAAAATTATTCTTCATCAAATTTTTTAAGAAAAAAGAAGATGGCTTTCACAAAGTTATTTTTAATTATTTTGGTTATAATACTCACAAATCTTGTACTTATCGGAGAATCTCCTCCTCGTGTGTTTTCTTTATTTTTACGAATGCTTGTATTTGTTGTTTATCCATTACTTTGTATCGTAATATTCATTAACTAATAAAATACATCATAATTTTTTTTAGTACCACCATGTCAAACTTGACAAAGCTCGAATTTGTTGCACTCGACATTACGAGGAAAAATTATATGTCATGGACTCTCGATGTAGAAATGCGTCTTGATTCATTGGGTCTAAGCGAGACTATTAAAGAAAATGCTATATCTTCATCACAAGAAAAAGCAAAAGCTATAATATTTTTGTGCCGACATCTTGATGAAGGTTTGAAATGTGAATATCTCATCGAAAAAGATCCCATGGCTCTGTGGAAAGGATTAAAAGAAAGATTTGAACATATAAGGGAAGTTATACTTCCGACCGCCCGTGATGAATGGAATATGTTGAGATTCCAAGATTTTAAGAAAGTAAGTGATTACAATTCGGAGATGTATCGAATAATCTCGCAATTAAAATTTTGTGGACATGAGGTTACAGAATCAGAAATGCTTGAAAAAACATTTTTCACGTTTCACGTATCAAATATAACTCTAAAGCAACAATATAGAGTGCGTGAATTTGCGAGATATTCTGAACTCATCGCCTGTTTTCTTGTGGCAGAAAAGAACAACGAGCTATTAATGAGAAATCATCAGTTCCGACCCACTGGATCAACAACATTTCCATAAGTAAATGTTGTAAGCAAAAATGAATTTAAACCAGGAAACCAAAATCAAAGTTATAGACAAGATTTTGGTCGAGGACAAAATCGAGGTCGTGGTCGTGGACGTGGACGTGGTCGTGGACGCGGCCGTTGTTTTGAAAATAATCGAGATAGTTACTCATATAACTCATCTCAAAAGAGTGTCCCAAACCATCCACTGAAAAGGCATCATGAGAATATGAGTGTTAATGAAAATCACTCAAAAAGATTTGAAAGTTCTTGTTTCAGATGTGGTACTCCAGGACATTGGTCCCGTATTTGTCGAGCCCCTGAGCACCTTTGTAAACTTTATAAAAAATCAATAAAGGGGAAAGAAAAAGAGACCAACTTTACTGAACATAGTGAACCTTTGAGTGGTTCAACTCATTTTGATGCTGGAGATTTTCTGATTGATTTCTCGGACAATGATCAATTTGCTGGTGGAATAGATATGTAAAATATTTTATTTTTTTCATTTACTCATATGATAATGTTTTATCGTGTGCTATATTTTTACATATGTATTGTATTTTATTTTATTTTTATAAAAATATTTTCAGTAATTTTATTTCATTGCATATTTTTTTTGAAGTTCAAATATGAAAAATGCTATGAACAAAGCTGAAGTTTGCATATCTGATAGTGGTACAACGCACACTATCCTCCGAAATAAAAGATATTTCTTGGAACTAAAACCAACAAAAACAATGGTGAATACAATATCAGGTCCTGTAGACTTGATTAAAGGATGTGGTAAAGCACAATTTTTGTTACCTAATGGTACAAATTTTTTTTATCAATGATGCTTTGTATTCACCACAATCGAAAAGAAATTTGTTGAGTTTTAATGATATATATTCCCATGGGTATGATACTCAAACAATGAATGAAGGGAATGAGAAATATATGTGTCTTACCACATATAAATAAGGAAAGAAATATGTGATTGAAAAACTACCAATGCTCCATACTGGATTGCATTACACATATATAAGTTCCATTGAATCAAACATGGTAGTTGATAATTCTTCAATATTAACCAATTGGCATGATCGATTAGGACATCCTATTTCAACAATGATACAAAAAATTATAAAAAATACACATGGTCATCCGCTGAAAGACCAGAAGATCTTTCAGAATAATAAGTTTCAATGTAAAGCATGTTCTCTTGGAAAACTTATTATAAGACCATCACCAATCAAAATCCAAACTGAATCACCAATGTTTCTTGAACGTATTCAGGGTGATATTTGTGGACCAATTCATCCACCATGTGGACCATTCAGATACTTTATGGTATTGATTGATGCCTCCAGCAGATGGTCACATGTATGTTTATTGTCAACTCGAAATGTTGCATTTGCAAGATTACTTGCTCAAATAATAAAATTGAGGAATCAATTTCCCGATTATACAATCAAAAAAATTAGATTTGATAATGCTGGTGAATTTACTTCCCAGACTTTCAATGATTATTGTATGTCTATGGGAATCATCATTGAGCAACCTGTTGCTCATGTACATACACAGAATGGATTGGCTGAATCATTGATTAAACGTTTGCAAATGATTGCTAGACCAATGATTATGAAAACAAAGCTCCCTATTTCTATATGGGGACATGCAATTTTACATGCTGTTGCATTAATTCGCATCAGACCAAGTGCATATCATAAATACTCCCAATTGCAGCTAGCATTTGGTAAAGAACCAGACATTTCTCATCTGAGAATTTTTGTATGTATGGTGTATGTGCCTATTGCACCACCGCAACGAAAGAAAATGGGACCTCAAAGAAAGATCGGAATTTATATCGGTTATGATAGTCCATCAATCATTTGATATCTTGAACATCAGATAGGCGACGTGTTCACAGCACGTTTTGCTGATTGTCATTTTAATGAGAAAATCTTCCCAATATTAGGGGGAGAACAGAAACATACCGAAAAAGAAATTACATGGTATGTATAATCATTGTTACATCTGGATCCAAGAACAAAACAATGTGAAAAAGATGTACAGCAAATTGTGCACTTGCAAAGAATAACAAATCAAATACCAGATGCATTTGCATACACAAAAGGGGTAACTAAATCATATATATATGATGTAAATGCTCCTGCTCGAATTGAAATTCCAAATAAACAAATTGAACAAAGTCATGATGTCGTAAAACGCCTGAAACGTGGAAGGCCAGTCGGTTCCAAGGATAAAAATCCTCGAAAAAAAAATTCATAGAGAAACACAATAATCACAAAATAGAGAATGATGTTCCTGAATAAATACATGATGATCACAAAATAGAGAATGTTGTTCCTGAAGAAACACATGATGATGAAAATGTTCTGTCAGAACCACAAACTGACGAGAATCATGAAATCTCTATCAATTATATTAATACTGGAAAAATATGGAACCGAAAAGATATAGAAGAAATTGATGATATATTTTCTTATAATGTGGCAATCGACATCATAAATGATAATGAAGATCATGAACCAAAATCTTTTGGTGAATGTAAAAATCGGCAGGATTGGATAAAATGGAAAGATGCCATCCAGGTTGAATTGGATTCGCTAAATAAACGTAATGTTTTTGGACCTATAGTCCTTACACCTGAAGGTGTAAAACCTGTTGGATACAAATGGGTTTTTATTCGAAAGCGAAATGAGAAAAATGAAATAGTAAGATATAAAGCTCGACTTGTTGCACAAGGTTTTTCTCAAAGGCCTGGAATTGATTATGAAGAAACGTATTCTCCTGTGATGGATGCAATTACGTTTCGGTATTTGATTAGCTTGGCAGTATCTGAAAATTTAGAAATGCGTCTTATGGATGTTGTTACAGCTTACTTATATGGATCACTTGATAGTAATATATATATGAAAATCCCTGAAGGATTTAAGATGCCTGAAGCACAAAGTTCAAAACCCAGAGAATGTTATTCTGTGAAATTACAAAGATCATTATATGGGTTAAATAAATCGGGCCGATGTGGTATAATCAGCTAAGTGATCACTTGATGAAAAAGGGATATGTAAATAATTCAATATGCCCTTGTGTTTTCATTAAGAAAACAACATCCGGATGCGTAATTATTGTTGTATATGTTGATGATTTAAACATCATTGGAACGAATAATGAAATTCATGAAGTTGTGTCATACTTGAAGGAAGAATTTGAAATGAAGGATCTTGGAAAAGCCAAGTATTGTCTGGGTTTACAAATAGAACAAAAAGAATGTGGAATATTTGTTCCCCAGACAAATTATACAGAAAAGATCCTTAAACGTTTTAATATGGATAAATCAAATCCTTTAAGTACTCCAATGGTTGTTAGATCATTAAACATAGAAAAGGATCCATTCTGTCCATGTGAAGATGATGAAGATATTCTTGGTCCAGAAGTACCATATTTAAGTGCTATCGGTGCCCTTATGTATCTTACAAATTGTACAAGGTCTGATATATCTTTCGCAGTAAGTTTATTGGCAAGATTTAGCACATATCCAACAAAGAGACACTGGAACGGAATTAAACATATATTCCGTTATCTACGAGGAACGACAGACTTGGGACTTTTGTATTCAAAAGATGCTAATCCAAGTATAATTGGTTATGCCGATGCTGGATACTTATCTGATCCACACAAGGCACGTTCCCAAACTGGATATGTATTTACTCGTGGAGACACTGCGATTTCTTGGCGTTCACAGAAACAAACGCTCGTAACAACTTCATCAAATCATGCCGAGATTATCGCACTACATGAAGCAAGCCGTGAATGTGTGTGGTTAAAATCAATGACCCAACATATCCAAATCTCATGCGGATTATCATTCGACGAGAAGCCTGTAATACTATATGAAGATAATGCTGCATGTGTTGCTCAAATGAAAGAAGGATACATAAAAAGCGACAGAACTAAACATATTCCTCCTAAGTTCTTCGCATTCACCAAGGAGCTTGAGAAGAATAAATATATTGATGTTCGTCACATTCAATCAAGTGAAAACTCATCAGATCTCTTCACAAAGGCACTTCCTACAACAATATTCAGAAAGCACATATATAATATTGGGATGCGCAATCTACGAAATTTGTGAAAAACTTTTCATGTCAACATGAGGGGGAGTTTATGTGACTGTACTCTTTTTCCCTTACTATGGTTTTTATCCCAATGGGTTTTTCCTAGTAAGATTTTTAACGAGGCAGTATAAAAACACGTAATGAAGACAATCATTATGATCATCATCACGAGGGGGAGTGTTGAAAATTAATATTTTAATATTGAATATTTGAATATTGAATGTTGAATATTTGAATGTTGAAAATTAGGTAAAATTGGTTGTTGAATATTGAAATTTGTGTGTGATGATGAAGGTAATGATGTAATTTATTTTGGATTATTTGTAAAGATTTTCTACAAATAGATCTCTCATTTGTGAAGAAAATCACAATTGAGTTGAGAGAAAAATATTATAAAGTGTGTAATGTGATAATTTTGAGAGTTTGAAATTTTTACTTTTTACCGTAAATTTTTACTTTTTCACAACATAAATAAACTATTGATTGCTTAAAGGTATATCGTTGAATAATCATTTCATTTTATGAAAAATTTGAATATTAATTTATTGTTCAATGAATCTTTCATATGTATAAGGTTATTTCTTAATCATATGTAAAATGCAACTTTTATACAAGTAGGGATGACAAAGGGGCTGGTTTGTCATCCATATCTCCGTTCCCGAATTTCATCCCTGCCCCATCTTTATTTCAAAAATATTAATGGGACATTACGAGAACGGGTCCGAACCAAAAATTATTATTATATATTATTATTTGTAATAATAATATTATTATTAATAGTCGGGACGGGTTCGAGGATGAGGATAGTGTCCTCATACCCGTCCTGAACTATTTCGGGGATTTTAAAAAATTCCTGAAAACAAAAAAATCAGGGATTCCCCATCCCCTTTTCAGATTTCCCCACGAGGCCTTGAACCCAACAAGAAGCATATGATATCAATTCAGAGATTCTCTGGACTTCATCTTGATGTTTTCGAATTTATGCATGACTACTGTGAGTTTGTTCTCTTTTGTCTGACCATTTTTTTCACAGAGCTGAATCAACTTGTCCCATATCTTTTTCATAGTGGCACACATCTTGATCTTACTAAATGTGTTTTTGTCAAGATTCTTGTATAATATATGTTTTGCCACATTTTCAAGGTTTCCCTTATTTTTGTCAAAATTATTCCATTTTGATAGTGGCTTTTCTAGCATTTGTGGAGCATCATGTGCGATGACTACTGTAGTGTTAATCTTTATGATTTTGATCGGTCTTTCAGTAATGACATATCACGTATAATCGTCTTGAGTTGCCATATGAGACTGCATTTTCAGTCATCAAATTCTTCTTCGGAAAACATGGGGATTTTGCTGAAAGATGCTATTGCTTTTGGATTTATGGGTTCAGAGATCGAGAAAACCCTATCTGATACCACTTATTAGGATCAGTGGTGGTGCTTTAAAAAAAAGAGTGAATAAAGCACTACATATTTAGAACTTTCTTTTCTTCGGGCGACCTATGCTGGTATTAACAACATAAATATGATCTTCACCTTCAAAAGTTAGTATGAAAATGATGAGCAATGCCGAATAAGTATACTAAACTCTGTGAACAATAATAGAAATAATGAAAAGACACCATGATTGTTTCTGAAATTTCGAAGGATAAAAGTCTTATATGTCTCCTCTTCTTATGTTTTCAAAAGGTATTCATTAAAAGAATTTTATATTTACAACTTATGTAAATACCCACTTCGATAGGACTTAATACTGTCTACTGAAACTCTTAGTATTAACTATTTTACAACTTACACACTAAGTTTTGATCAGAAAGATTTTTCTATCAGGTACAAAGATCTACTCAAAATGCAAATACTATAATTAGATTACAAAGATTGGAATATGGCACAAGATGGTCTCTAGGGAGATCTAATAAAACATGTATGATATTTTCTGCAGTTCTTCTGAATAATAAGATATGTTCATGTTGAGTGTGTGGTTACTTGTTGAAATTTGATCTGACTTGATATATGTAATCTTCAAACGTTCGAATCTGAACATCTATAAATAAGGTCATATCAAGAACATTAATGCACTTGTGCAATTTTTCAAATATAATTTGACCTGCTCTAAAAGTAGAAAGCGACGTTAAATGTTTGATACTATATGTAAAATAAATCAGAAGGTGTCATCTTTAACTAGAATGCTGAACATTTTTTAAGGTTCTTTCTTCTTATTTTATCTTTCAGTAACTATGAGGATTTATTCAATACTCATAAACGACCGTTGTCTAGATTCAGTAACCACATTGATTGCTTGTACATTAAATTCAATATTATCTGAACACTTCATATTATTAGCTACTAGCTATTGAATTTTTCGGAGTGCTGAATTTAATAATCTTGAGTGAATTCCTATCGTCTAACTCATCACCAAAACCTAAATGTTCCAAAAAAACCTAAACTCTTTTGGGCAGTTATACGGTTTTTTAAAAGAAAAAAATGAACAAATAGAAACCAAGAAGTAACAAATTCAAATTTTAAACAAAGAATTAAGAAATATAGGCGAATAGTAAATACGACATCTATTAATTTATTTTTAAAAAATTATAACATAAAGATATTTGTTGAAAGATTAATGAATGCCTAAAAAAAGAATAGAACATTACAAATATAGTTCCAGGAAATGAATGTTTAATTAAAAATAATGTTATTTTATATAGATATCTCCAATCAATTGTTGGAAAGATATAATTAAGACGATAATTTGATTGTTCTATAATATGTTTTACTGAAGGTATATTTTGATAAGTATGGATAAGATAAATGTGAGACCTTTCATTTCCAATATGCGCAAAAATGCAAAGGATCTACAATTTACAACAATGAAGAAATAATTACTATAATAAACGAAGTAAAAAATTCTAGATTTAATAGTCATAAATATAAATCTTCAAACACGTCTAAGGTTCATACTCAATTTTGTAAGTGATTATTTATATACGTGTATGTGTGTTTCTTTATAATTTTTTTATACATGTTTTGTGAGAGGGCTTTTGTTTGGAAATGTATGTTTTAGGAGTAACAAATAGATGACTAATGTCAGTTTAGCCATACAAAACATAATTATTTCAGTGTACTTACGAATGATTTATATTATAACTGATTACAGAATTTTCAATTAATGTTATGCAAAATTTATTTTTTTTATGTGAAAATCTACTATTATATATGTATTGTTTTCAAAATCAAGAGAATTCTCGCCCCCCACTTGCTGAGTGAAGACCACATCACTTACCCGCGAATGATTTATATTATAACTGATTACTGAATTTTCGATTAATGCTATGCAAAATTTATTTTATTTTATGTGAAAATCTACTATTATATATGTATTGTTTTCAAAACCGAGAGGATTCTTGCCCCCCACGTGCTGAGTGAAAACCACATCATTCACCCCTCTTCCAATTAAGATCTGAGGTGAGAAGGAAAACGAGATCATTTATAACCGAATTTTTGGGAGGGTTCACAACTGATTGTAATGTCTACTACTAAAAATACTGCTAATTTTTTTTTAAATAACTGTAATCAACCAACAGGAAAAACACTGCGTTTTAAATAATAAATAAATCGTCAAACCTAGACTTACGTTTTAAAATAATGCGATAAGAAACGTGTAAAAATCTTCAAAACCACCAACATAATAAAATGCCCAATAACGTAATAAAATAAATGAATAAAAATATTAATGTCTACTCCTATCTCATAAATATGATGTGCGGAAAATGTGGTCCTCGGGTTCATGTGCGCACATCAAGTCTTGCCTACTCAGACTTCAGCACCTCCAGCCTCCTCATCAACATGCTCACCTGCATCAGTCATGTCTAGTGAGTCTAAAGACTCAACACACCTGTATCGTTATAACAACTACATATACATAGCACACAGAAGTGAAAAATAACGTAATAAAATAAATTTCATGAACTTAAAAACATAAACGTAAACCTGTCGTAAAATAGCATAACGTGTCAAAACAAGTCTCATCGTATCATCACATATGTATACATTTTTTTTAATTAACTTCAGTTCATTAGTTGTGACTTTCGTATTATCATGTTAGTCGATAGATCCATCTATGTGTAACCGCGGTACCCGGCGGCGGGGACATCAGCGACAGCATTACCCGTCCACTGAGCCCTGGCCTTACAAGTCATCGTGTCATCGTATTAGTCACAACCAACTCCCATCCTTCAAAACATATGATCATATTCATCACTTAATAAATCATGAATATACGTAAAATTTTCTTAAAACCAAGCATGCATCGTATTTTTCATATTTACATAAAAATTTGTATTCAATATAACATTTACATTTAAAACATGTCAAAACATGTGTAGAGCGTTGCCAGGGCTAAAAACTCGACCCGGGTGCAGAATGATCATTTTGCCCCTAGAAACCCAAAATGATAGTTTTACCCCTGGACCTCTAGATTTCGACCCAAAGCTTATCAAACTCCTTAAAACATCCTAAAACATAATTATAAGAATTTCTTAGACGTAAACTCGAGCCCGATTCAAAACTTATTCGATTCCTTTTAAAACTTGGACCGAGGTCCCGGTTTTAATACGAATCAACCCGAAACTTAACCCAATTTTTCTCAACACAAACCATGACTTAATAATACGTAACCATGTCCTTAACAACCCATTTCAGACCACCAAGAATCTTCAAAAAACCCCTGGCCCTTACTGAATTTTCTGCAACAAGGACGGCCGAACCCTAATGCACCATAGTTCGAATAACTCGACCCTAGCTCGACTCTAGGCTGGACCAGCCATGAACTAGGACAAGCTAGGATTCTGACCAGCTCGAGGACTCCTTCTTGGACCGACCTAACCACGCCCTTAGCCCCCAAACTCGCGGACGTGCGCAATCATCCATCCTAACCTACATTTGAACCACCTGAGAGCAACCTAGCACTATGCCCTTCGAGCAGCTTATGGACCACGGCCAGCCAGTCACAGCCCTCTCCAAGCCCTGTCACGGACCCAAGAGGGTCGGCTCCTTGGCTGGAAACGAGCTATGCACTGCTGCACCCACTAAAACTCTCGATCTCCCCAATTCAAGCCTTAACCGACACAACTCGCCTAACTACCCTTCCCTTCGACCAAGCCATGACTCCAGCCCTTAGGACCCTTATCCCTTGATGTGTTAGCACCCTAACACATAGACCAGCAGCCCCTTACACCACCTATTCGAGAAAAAAGTGAGTTGTATGCGTAACATGAGGATTTCATGACAAACCGAATGCGTAAAAGATTAAACATGCAAGAACTATGAAACCTTCGACCCTGGCACGCATATCAGCTTATAATAACATCATGAATGATGAGAAAGAAAGATACATAGCATGCCTTAATGCTAAAAAACTTGATGATACGCGCGTAGTGCTTGCACCAGAGAGGCGGGAAAGAAGCTTTTCTTGAAAGCTATGGAGGAAACCGAGTGGTGCCGTTGAAAATTTTCGAAAATGCTGCTTCGAGGAGGGAGAGGGGTGGCCGTGCACTAGGTTTAGGGTTAGGGTTTAAGGGTGTAGGGTTTTAAATAGAAAATGCATGCATAAATGGGCCCTAGTTAATTTAAATGAATTTAAAAAGGGTTTTGGGCCTACTAAGCATTAAAATAAACCCATCAAGCCCAAACACATTCTCGAAAAATATTTCGTTTAGGTATGTTCTTGAAAATATTGCTCGGACCCTCAAAAACCCTTCGAATCGATAAAATTTGCGTACCGGTTAAAAATACAACCCGGCGTGTAAAAATATCTAACAAAGCCCAATTTTCGAAAAATACACTTAAAAACATTTCATATTAATTAATTATAATTAATCATTCAATAAAAATATTTTCCTTAATTTTTTACATGTCCGTTACTCGTTCGAGCGCGAAATGCAACTTAAAACTATAATGCATGAAACTTTAAAATAATCATGAAATAAAGTCTAACCATGCAATAACCATGCATTAAATTCATAAAAATCCTTAAACACATATTATAAATAAAACCCTAGATTACATGCATTCAGGTTACGTAGTTCGAATTTTCCTAGACCTTACAATTCTCCCCCCCTCCCCCCTAAATTGAATTTCGTCATCAAAATTTAAAACATACCGAATAACTCCGAGTAGCGACTCCTCATCTTAGCCTTAGTCTCTCAAGTAGCCTCCTCCTCGGAATGATTCAGCCACTTCACTTTGACCATGTGGATCTCCTTGTTCCGTAGCCTCCTCTCATGCCTGTCCAAAATCTGAGTGGGTCTCTCCTAGAAAGACAGGTTCGATGTGAGCTGTAGCTACTCATAGTCCAATACATGTGAAGGATTCGACATGTACTTCCGCAGCATAGAGACGTGGAACACATTATGAACTCCCGCCAGATTCGGCGGTAATGCAACTCTGTACGCTAGTGTCCCAACTCTCTCTAGGATCTCGAATTGTCCTATAAACCTACGACTGAGCTTGCCCTTCTTCCTGAACCTCATCACACCTTTCATCGGTGCGACCTTCACAAATACATGATCCCCCACTGCAAACTCCAGATCCATGTGCTGCTGATCTGTATAACTTTTCTGACGGCTCTGAGTGATCCTCATCCTGTCTCGAATTCCGACTACCAACTTTGCGGTCTTCCTGACAATATCCGGACCCAATTAAGCCCTCTCCCATACCTCGTCCCAATACACTGGCGACCTATACTTTCTCCCGTACAATGCTTCATATGGAGCCATATCGATCGATGCATGGTATCTATTGTTGTAGGTGAACTCCACATGTAGAGGCCCGTATTTCATATTCGTAATTTTTTTTTGCGGAATTATTTAAAATTTTTCTCTTTAAATATATAGCATGCATCATTCATAAAATAAACTGATAAATGAGTTTAACTTTAAAAATAACAGCGGAAGTAATTATTTTGTTTCAAAACAACAACTTAAAAAAATAAATATCCAACATATAAAAAGATGAGTTTGAACATGAAAATGCGAATAAACTGAAACATGAGGTCCTCGGGTTCCTACTACTGCCGACCCAAGCTAGCTCACTAGTCCCCGCCCTCAGTCCCGACCTCATCAGTACCTACAACAATCAAGTCTAGTGAGTCTAGAGACTCAACATGCATATATCGTAGATAACAAGTAAATATATCATAAAATCGCATGTAAACACCTACGACAATCCAAAGCTTCACCCGAGAACACCATGTGCTATATCGTGGGTGGTGTTGCTTCATCTTGCTGTCATATATCATTCCAGTGGCCATATGATCGACCATGACTTGATCTAGACACAATGAGGTATTGTGTGAACCATGGCTAAGGGCTAGAAGCCAACCAAGATCCACCCAACACAAAAACCGAAACTCACACACACTGTGTTTTGTGTACAAATTCGATGGGTCCATGAACCAAGCCTTGAAAGGTCATCTTGGTCACGTCCTAGACATGCTAAGGAAGGGTTCTAACCATGGTTACAGGCCTTAGACCAACCATGATCCGAACCTTCAACTTAGACAACAAAAAAAAAAAAATCGAGACTCAAACTTGCAACTAAGGGAAAGTTGCTGTAAAGTCTTCGTCCAGCGTGTAGGGGCTTGAACTAATGGACCAACATGATCCTAGCACACCCTATTACATGCCTAGATGCAGCCTTGAGTGCCTGGAATCGAGCCAACCTCCTGAAACCAGAAAAACAATCAACCCGTGAAGCACAAGAGAGCCGAAAATACTGCACAGATTTTTTTTCGAAAAGTTGCTGTCATACTTTCGAATATGCTTCATGATTCATGAACAAAATATGGTTTAAAAACATATATAGGACTTGATTGAATAGAAAAGAATAACATATACATGCCTGAAAATTTTGTTTTGAATAAAACAAACAATACGACGAATACGGCGCGGCGGAGTCGAAGTTTTCTTTTCTTTCTTGTTTTCCTGCTGTTACACGATTCTTGCTGCTGGTTTATGCTGAAGTTTTCGAGTGAGAGGGTGGAGAGAATGCTAAGAAATGGGGGTGAAGTCTACTAGAGGTGATAAATGAGTCAAGGAGTGCATTAAGGTAGGAGCTACAAGTGAGGGATTTGAATGACACAAGAATTGCTTCCTTCCTTCTTTTTGCTCGAAAATTGTGGGATTGGTAGGCTAGATTAGTGGTTTGATTAAGTGTAAAAGTGCTTAATTATTAATTATTGATGATTTAAATTGAAGGGATTAATCATACCAAGAAAGGATTAAGGAATGATATAAAAAATGGAGAGTTGCCAAAACATGCAAGGAATGATTCTCAAGGGGCCGAAAATGTGCTTAATAAATGGAGGTAAAATATTGCTTAATTCATGAATTTTAACTCTTTATAGTTTTAAACACTTATTATGTATTTTAGTGAATCAATAATTTAATTTAGGATAGTAATTTTCTTGCATGCATGGCTAAGTCTTAAAATAAATTACTAACATGTTAAGTTACAATTTCTTAAATAAAATAGGCCTAGATTAATTTATCCCAATTGGTTACACATTTTAATTTAGGTTTTTAATTAATTATTGGACATAAAAGAACTTATTTACTACTTAACTCCAATTAATTAAATAAATCCTTAAACATTGTTTTACATTAAAATAAATTATTCCTTGGCTTAAATTAAATTTAAGAATATTTTTTTATTATTAACCTTATCTCAATTTCCCAAACTCCAGTCCGGTCTCGCGTACTTATCCGAAAAGACAAAAGCTAAACTTCTATGTAAAATAAATAATCATAACTTAACAAAGTTTTAAAATGAATTAAGCCCTCATGTATGTATAAAAATCATTTTTATTTAAATAATAGTAATTATGTATGGCTTATACGTTATCTGATTTTCGGGTTCTACACCACAAGAGGCAACTTCGGCTCCCAGCTGCCCTAGAAGTCGATCATGCAAGCTCTGAGTAGGATAAAATACCTATTTGGGGTTCCAAATATTTGATTTGGTTATTTGAATACTTCAAATGTGTAATAAAATACTTGAGTTTCAAGTAATATAAAGTAACTTTTGATGGTGTTATTTGTGAAGTTAAAATATGATACCTAAATTGGTACAAAGAGCATCTAATTAGAGTCTACAAATGCATGATTTTACTATCTAAATACTGATATCGAATTATTTGGGGATGTCAAAATATAGTTTGTAGTTAATATTGAGTAACACTGATGATGACATTCGTGAAGTAAAAATCTAATACCTAAATTAATACAAATAAGACATAATTCGAGTCGATAAATACTTGATTTTACCCTTTAAATACTCAAATTCAATTATTTAAGGATGTCAAAATGAAACGAACTCGATTTTTTTTCTCTATTCATAAATCATAAACTCGAAAATACTAACTAAATAAAATAAATTAACATTTCTAACAATCATAATAAATTAACATATGAAATTTGAAGTGCATAAAATAAATCATAAATTATCAACTAATCAAAATTTCTAAATTGACCTTTAAGAAGATCAACTAACAATAAAATAAATCATAAAAATATCTCTGATAAAATCTTTAACATAATCTTTAAATCATTTATCTAACAAGCTAGTTCGGAAACATAAAGGTCCTCGGGTGTGTACTGCTGCACTCGATCCACTCAATCATCAACGTCTCCCATAAATCGTCAAATCCTGCATCACACAAACCTAGTGAGTCTAATTACTCAGCACGCTCTAAACATGAATAACAAGTAATACATATACAACCACATGCATTAAAATTCATACATTTATTTAAAATAGCTTTTAAACATAAATAAATCGTAAATCGTAAAATCATTTTAAAATACCTTTTGAGCATAAATAAATCATTTTAAAAATAGCTATAATCATCATCATGAATCATATATCATAAAATCATTTTAATCGTAAAGCTTTCAATCATATATCATTTTAGGTGAAGTTTGATCCTTGAAAGTGACTAGCTTTTATTCTTAGGTCGACTGCAGTCTTAGCTCCACATGGTCCATGGGAGTGGGCACTAAGCTCCACCATAGAAATACGATCTTCGGGGCTCCCTCAGGAGCTTTCTCCCATAGACAGACTCTCTCTGGGCCTTTTACCATAAATGGGCTCCCTCTGGGCCTTCTCGCATAAATGGGCTCCCTCTGGGGCCTTTTCCCCCACGACATCCCACAAAATCATATATCATATTTTTTGTTACAGTCAATTCACATCCCTCAAAATATTTTTTCTTTTCTTTTAAAATAAAAAATCATAATAACTTTCCAAAAATAGCATTTTAAACAACACAGCTTTTAGCATAAATCATAAAATATCCATAAATCATAAAATATCATATTTTCATCAAAATCATCATTTTGAATCATAGAATATCATTTAACATGCATTGTGATCCTTCGGGACGCTACCAAGCTTTTACGTATTTTACAGTGTAAAATTACCTATTTGCCCTTAGACGTAAAAATTCTCGATTTTATCTTTTTCTCACTTTTAATGACATGGGCTTATCCCAAATAATTAATTACGCTTAAATATAATTTTTCATAATTTTAATCGGCTTAATTCGCGGTTTTTCGATTAATTCTTTAATTAATTATTCGAGAGGCGATTAAATCCCGGATAAATTCAAAACTCATTATTTGGATCCCAAATTTTAAACACAATATTTTTATTACCTAAAATACCATTGTGAGCCATGAACCACACCCGTGGACCCATGGTTCTAATTTTAGTCTTATTAAATTTGAAATTGACCCTTATAGGAACACACCGAGCCATATCCCAATTTACTCGAGCCACGCCCAAGTCACCTTGAGCCAAACCCGAGCCAACCCTTTTAGAACCCTACTGACAAGACCAGCCCATAGAACCTAGCCCTAGCTCTCTTAAACTCTCCTGGAACCTGACCTTGTTCTGCATGTGTGTGTGCAAGGGACTCCTAGGTGCATTAGGACTCCTATCTAGTCTAGGACTCTTCCAGCCGAGCCACCACCGTGCCCACCTGACCCTAACCATCCTTGGACTACGCCCAGACCCAACCCAAGCCTAGCCCAGCCTTTGACCGCACGCACGAAGCCCTGCAACATGACAGCAGGCGCTTGCGATCACCTTGCTGCCATGCGCTTCCCTCGCATTTTCTCGAGCCAACAGCCAACCCAGCCGCACCAGCCCCTGGCCCGACGCCTGTCCATCTTCCTTGGACCCTGATGCACCTACCTTGAGCCACCCAGCCCCAACAGCGAGCCCCCATGGCCGCTGCTGCCCTTGCACAGCCGCGCGAGGAGTCCTTGCTCTAAAGGACTCCTCCTAGGCTGCAACCAAGGAGTCCTAGCCATGCTAAGACTCTTCCTGACCCTGACCCATGTCTAGCAAGAGCCCTCCTCGAGACCTGGTCGAGCCACATGCCCCATGCATAGTAGCCGCCTCTTACATCAATACATGCATGAAATTTGTTCTAAAAGACCCTCGGCCCTCTCCTGTATTTCTTTCCCTTCGGTTCTAGCTTGTTTTCTTTTAAAAATTCTCATATTCCTTCATGTTTAAACATAGATTGGCAGATTTAACTCTTGGGTATCATAACGTTTCATCAATAAGCGTAAAATCGTAAAAACGCTGAAATTACGTATCATACCGTAAAATAATCGAATACCACTATTTTTCATGCATAATAAATAAACACACACATATTATGATTTGTATGATGTTTAAAAGGTTTAGAAAACGTGCCTTTACGTTTATAACGCTCGAATAGATGATCGTTGGCGAGGGTGCGACGTTTGGACGACCGGACGACGAAGAACACAAGCCTTTCTTCTTTCTTATTTTTCGAAAATATTGTGTGTGCTTGTGGTGTGATTTACGGCTGCTGATGGTGGTGAATTAGGATGAATAAACACTAGGTTTAGTTATTTATAGATTTAATTGTATACTAATGGGCTTTGGTTTGGGCTTGTAAACTTGAGGGTAATTGAGCCTACTTAAATTAATTAAATTGAACTCAATAACACTTAATTAATTAAAACATAAAATTTTATAAATTTAGTTTCCCAAAAATAATATTTTTGATCTTTTAAAACTCCTTGTTTGTCCAAAACCGGCTTTTTGAGAAAAATCGAGCTCGACTCGTAAAATAATTCGAACTCTAACATTTTTAGAAAAATTAAATAATTTTTAATCGTATTAAGAAGCCTTGCCATTATTTAATGAAAAATGCATATTCCTGTCTTGGCCGTTCCCGGTCTCCTTTCCCCTACCTATTATCGAATATTCGGGTAAAATCTTTAATTTCATGAAATCATGTCATATAATCATTTATCCATGCAATCATACCTTTAATCATTCAATAAACATCATGTTAGCATTTAAAATCAATTAAATAAAACAATTAAGCAATTAAAACAATTTTGCATGTATGTGGTTTACGTAGGTTGGTTTTTCTGACGTTACAAAAAATATATAGTTTGAAGTTAATAATGAGCTACCTTTGATGATGAAATTTGTGAATTTAAAACGTGGCACGTAAATTGGTACAAATAGTACCTAATTTGATATCATATATACTTGATTTTACCCTTTTAAGACACAATTTTGATTATTTTGGGATATAAAAAAATATAGTTTCAAGTAATATTGAGTGAATTTTGATGCGTCATTTGTAAAGTTAAAATGTGATACCTAAATTGATATAAAAAAATATCTAATTCTAGTCTATAAATAATTGATTTTATTCCCTAAATACTAATATTAAATTCATTTTTTATGTCAAAATATATAATTTGAATATAATATTGAGTGTTATTTGATGATTACATCCGTAAAGTAAAAATGTGATATCTAAATTAATACAAATAATACAAAATTCGAGTCCAGAAATACTTGATTTCACCCTTTAGAAACTCAAATTTGATTATTTGATGATGTCAAAAAATATAGTTTGAAGTTAATATCTTCTATAGTGTTATTCGTGAAGTAAAAACTTGATACCTAAATTGGTATAAAGAAAACCTAATTCGAGTTATAAATAGTTGATTTTACACCCTAAATACTCATAGCCGATTATTTGAGGATCTCAAAATATATAGTTTGAAGTTATTATTGAGTGACATTTGATAATGACATTCATAAAGTAAAAAAAAAAGTAGTTCGAAGTTATTATTGAGTGGCATTTGATAATGACATTCATTAAGTAAAAATGTGATACCTAATTTAATAATAATAGTACCTAATTCAACTCCATGGATATTATCGAATGACATTTGATAATGACACTAACAAAAGCTTTTAACTTCAAACTATAGTTTTTTTACAGTCATGAAGTCAAAATGTGATACCTCAAAATATGACATATTACTTATTTGATAATGACATCCGTGAATTATAAATGTGATACCTAAAAAATGTGACATTAAAAATGTTTAATTTGACACCTCAAATAATCAGATATGGATATTTATAGGGTAAAATCAACTATTCGTAACTCGGATTAGGTTTTCCTTGTACCAATTTATGCATCACATTTTTACATCACGAATGACACCATATAAAATATTAACTTCAAACTATATTTTTTGACATCATCAAATAATCAAATAGCCAAATCAATGAAAAGACCAACAATTGTTGATAGCTCGAAGTTCCAGTATTGAACAAGTCATGTTTAACACATTTTCAATGAAAAGACCAACAATTATTGAATTTATGGTGATAGCTCGAAATTCCAGTATTTTCTTACACATTTGGAGTATTCAGATAGCCAAATCAAGCATCTGAAACTCCAAAATAGGTACTTTGTAAGTTAAAATAAATATTTAATTTTATTTCATGATGAATGACTACATATGTTTTTTTTAAAAAAATATATTTGGAGTATTCAAAGAGTGAAATCAAGTATCTGAAACCCCAATAAGTACTTTGTATGTCATAATAACTATTTGCTCTTATTTCATGATAATTGAGAAATAATATTTTTTAAAAATTTTATTTTAGATGGAGAAGACACGTGTAAATTTTGTGGATAAAATAATATATTTATTTAAGTAATAAAAAGGCAAAATTGTAAATTTGGGTTTGTAGAGAGTTAAAACTAAAAATTTCCTAAAAAATTATACTGAATCTTAATTCAACCATTCACATAGTCATTTTTCTCAAATTTACCGTTATAATATAATAAAGTAAAGATAATTCAGTAAATAATTATCAAATGATGCCGCATATTTGGGGGTATTTTGAAATCACCCATTCGTTCTTTTCTCTTGTTTTTCTCATTGATTGATGGCTTTGGCAAAATGTGCATCCTATTGTCCAACCCGGCTTTTTCCACACTGCTCGTGTATATCATATCCAAATCCACTGGATTGTAGTCAAGCCAATGTGGTCGATGTCAACATCCACAAATTCATCGTCACACCAAATACTATGGTCTATCAATCATTTAATCTTTTTTTTTTGAAAAAATAACATCTCTAAAATCGAACTTATAGCAAAGAATAGAAAACCTTCAAGATTATACCATAAAATTATTAATAAAAAACGCGACATGATACAAATGTGAGTATCATTGAAACATGTAACCAGATTTTGGTGTATTCAGATGATAGTCGTTTCAAAATATCATGGAAACATACATAATTTAAGATACTCGGTTAAGTTATTTATTTAAATATATTGATTATTGGGGGGAAAAAAGACTCATTTGCAACAAAATCTTTGTTGAAATTGCTGAAACCTCACGCAAACACCATTTATTTCCCACCCAACCAATGTGAGATGTGGCGTGCCGCCTAATACCCTCCTTACGTTTCAACCGACAATTTCATAGATTGTTCAAAAAAATAGAGTTTCATTTATTGTAAGATATCATTTATAATGTAGCATAGAGTAAATCTAAACTAATCTAATTAATTACATCATCAGTCATTCACAATTAATATCCACGCCATGTCATATATATATACATATACATATAGATA